>NW_028317996.1:3685000-3940000 GCF_062004578.1 Staurois parvus
AGAATCTCAATGTTAGTTTATGGGCAGGTGGATGTAAACTTGTATGCATCCATCTATATCTGATGACCTCCATGTCTGTGTAGATCCACAAAAAAAGGAAAAGGTTTGCGTAATTTTACATTTTTTTCACTAAAACTAATCATGATAAATTGGAGGTAAAAGGATGTAAATGAAAACCCTCCCTTTTACACCCACCTGCCCATAGACCACACAGTATGTCTGTTACAAGATGCAGGAAAAAACTGACTGGACAAGGATATCACAATGCAAACCTTTTTGCAGATGTCCCTAGTGAAGACTGTTAACTCATATGTAGGTTAAAAAGGATTCCTGTCGGAATTAAAGGAAAAGTAGGGACGAAGCTCTTTTGTCCCTGTGTCTCCTATGGATCACAAAACTGCACTTCATTCTGCAGTCCTGTAACCCATTTTCAGCCGACAATGGGCTAAAGCCCGCTTTTGGCTGATGTCACTGAGCCTCTCCAGGTCCTGGAGAGATTCTGACTTTAAAGTCGGGATCCACTCAGATTCCTGATTGGCAGCTGGCTCTTGCTCCTTGCACAGCCTGGCTCTCCAGAGAGTGCTGAAAAGGCAGAGCAGTCACTCGGTCTTCAGTTACTGAAGACCGAGAGTTGAGCATTCAGCATTCTTTGATTGCTCGGTTTTCGGTCTTATAGGCAGCGGGGGGCCGCACGCAGCATCGGACCGATGCTGCATCCACCTAGGTGAATATGCATTTAGTTTTTTTATTCCCAAACTTCTCTTTTAAATCAGAACTCTGATATCCATATTTTATTTGCTTCAGGGAATTAATGAATGTATTGAATCCATTTTCTGAGCATGACAGCCAGACAGCTAGCATTTTCAAAAGAATAGGAAATCAGTGTCAGTCTACATGTTCCCTTAGTACAAGTTTCCTTTAAAAAAAAATAGAAAACATAAATATAGAAAATAGAAAAAAAAATCACTTTTCATCATTGGAGCCCTTAGCCCCTAGCTGACCCACAGGAAGGGAAAAAACTTTGCAAAAGCATTTATATGGCTTGCACACTGTTATTCACAGTTTGAAACTAAATGGAAGTTCTTTAAAGGAAGCAAAACAGGTTTACTTGGTAAAATTGCTTCAAGAAATTAACATATAGTAAAATCCATATAAAGTTTATCACGTATCAGTTCTGGAAAAGTCTTGCAGCCTCCAATAAAACTAAAGAAGGAAACATTCAAACTTAAATAGAAACACAAAGGAAGCTCACTGAACTAATGCTGTAAAAATCAGTTATTGTTTAATTATTGAGAACATATAGTGATACATTTACATATCCACATTTCAAAGCAGGACTGTAACATACAAAACAGTTATATACAAGTTCATGTATGTTACAGTCATTTTTTTTCCTATGGACAATTCAAGCTTTTCAGTGCTTATAGCCAGTCCTTACTATTTTTTAACTCCAGTACTGAAAATCTGAAAATCCCTCCTTTTGGTGTATTTAAGGTAGAACTACAGGGAAAAGTTTTTTCAGTTTGGATAGAGTAAAGAAATTTTAGAACCCCATTCAGTTTTTTGCCATCAATGTCCTATTGGGGAACTTTCCCTTTACTTCCGGTCCCATAGCCAAAACAGGTAGTTACTAGGATCACCAGAACTAGGGCCTACATTGGAAGATTTTTCATCCATTCCTGTCCTGGTGAAAACCCAAAATTGTGGATTTTCTTTTACTTTCACTCTTGGTAATAACCACAGAAGGCACAGACAACAGAAAAACCTGACAAGTGTTTACACACACACACACACACACACACACACACCACCAACACCACCACTCTCCAAAATGAAAAAAAAAAAACCTTCCCACATGGAAGAAAAATATATTTGAGATATATTTAAAAAATATTCTTCCCAAATATTTTGACATATATTTGAAATACTACAATTTTGGCAATATTCAATATATTTGTATATATTACATATATTTGTAAATGCATTCCAAAAATGTAAAATATTCTTCATATATTTTGTAATAAAAATGCATTTCAACATACTATATATATATATATATATATATATATATATATATATATATATATATTTATATTTATTGAAATATAATTTGAAATATATTGAATATGGCTGAAATTGTAGCATTTCAAATATATGTCAATATATTTGGGAAGAATATTTTTAATATATATTTCAAATATATTTTTCTTCTATATGGATTACAACTTTAGCTAAAAGTTGAAATCCAGGCAACCAGCTGAGCTAGAGTGGCTTGATTTGTCTCTACTGCAGTTAAGCAATTTAGATTGGCCACCACCCTGGCTCCAGCTTGTTGTGTGTGTGTGATAGAGCTTGACTGAAGTGAAAATTGGTTCTGATGGACATACGTAGGGTACATTCTTCTTCAAAAAGCAGATCTATGATGAAAATATACTTGTACTTTGTTCTTGGCCTATGCTACTACCTCTTGGATCATGACAAAGGGAGTGCTAAATAGATGGTAAATTATTGGACATGCATGGAGGAGCAGCAAGTACAAAAGTTAATTTCACTTAAAGGTCTTTCTGAAATATTTAACAGTTAAGAATATCAAATACAGCCAATGTGTTTGCTGGGCAAAAGCCTCTACCTTCTTCAGGGATTGAGCAGTTGATAGACCTGTATTAAAGTGTTACTAAACCCATGACCCTGCACACTATATCTGGTCTCCAACAGAGCATGGAGCTGCAATTGATTTAGTAAATATAAACTGCTAAATACCTCTTCAGCAGTATATACTGTATTTTACACATTTTCTAGTAAAGAAATAGCTGAATCCTTTTTTTCTTTCTACTGTAGATTATGATTGTTCAAGAAAGGAGTTCAGCGGGAGCTACCCACAGCTATTGAGCAGTGATATGGATCAGCTTGATTGTGATATAAAAGGTAATTTAGCTTTTAGTGTCCAGGATCATTTTATTATGTTCTCCCCCTTTTCATATTTTGACTCTCCAGGTAATATTTTAGTCTATAAATCTGCTAAAAGGGTATATGTACTATAATGTGTTAACATAAACTACTACAGGAAAAAAATGCAGACACCTCAGTTATTTTCAACTGTTTAGGAGTCCCTCTAATTCAGTGCCTCTCTGTTGGTTAGTGAGCCTGTCTATTACATGGTAGGAATGATAGTTGGGTGTTGAGGGGGTGAGCCAGAGGTGCATACTACTGTGCAAAAGTTAATATTTGTATTATAGAACACCTTATCTTTGGGAGCTCCCAGGTGCTATAGAAGATAGCTAGGTTCCTGATTTTGCTGCCTACTTTCAGTTAATTCTGGTAATCTTTATACATGTCAGAAGCATGCCAGAAGCTCATTAAAATATTTTTAAAATACAAGCTTTTTAAATATTAGTTTTGTTCTTTAGGTATTGTAATAGATTAGCCAGAGCTGGATTTCCCTTTCAGAAGTCTATAGACACAGAAAATCTGGTGCCTTAAGCAACATAAGCAGGCCATATCCCAAACCACACCCCTGTTCTGTTTTTTTCACCATCACACAGAAAAAAAAAACGAGCAGTTGGATTGGGTCTACCTTTTTTAGACGGACCGAATCGGACCCTCCAATCTCCTCGATGAAGCTGCGGATGTAACTGAACACCCGCTTACCTCCAAAATATTCTGACAAAAACAAATGTATGGAGATCTGTTCCCATCCATCTGGGTGGATCGGAGCACAGCGCAGTCGGGTGTTAATATCCGACTGCCCATAGAGCTGTGTCCATGTTGTGCCCATACCCCCAAAAGACAGGCTCAAATAATTATATTCAAAGCAAAGTCCAACAAGGGTATTTGTCCTCTACTGGACATAAAAATGCTAGGCCTAATGGTGGCCTCATTTGAGGCTGTTCAATTCGACCAATTTCATTGGAGACCTCTGCAACACAGCATCTTGTTGACATGAAACAAGCATGCTCTTTCTCTCAACCTACCCATGCTCCTGTCCAGCCAAGCACAAAATTCCGTGGCATGGTGGTTCCAGCCCAGCTTTGACAATGGGGAAGTCTTTTCTTCCTTATCACTGGAAAGTAATGACAACAGATGCCAGTCTTTCAGACCAGAGAAGAATATTCCAGTCCCTTGTTGTAAGGGGTAACATGGCCATCAGTGGAAGCCAAACTCCCCATCAGCATCTTGGAGCTCAGGGCAATAAGGATGTCTCTGAAGCACTGGACACCCCTTCTGCATAGACACCCAATCGGTGCAAGCAGATAATGCCATGGCTGTGGCCTATGTTAACTGTAGAGGGGGGCACTAAAAGTCATGCAGCCTTGAAGGAATTAAGACAGATCATCTCATGGATGGGAACTCACTGTCCAGCATTGTCTGCTGTCCACATCCCAGGAGTAGACAACTGGAATACAACTGACCTCAATTGCCACTGCCTGGACAAAGGCCAGTGTATCCTCAATGTGTATGTACAACCTGATAAGTCAGAGATGGGGGATCCCATATGTGGATATCCTGACCTCCAGACTTAACAGCAGACTACCACAGGTTGTGGCCAAGACAAAGGTTCCTCTAGCACTAGCATTGGATGGCTTTATAATCTCGCGTTCTCAGGTCAGAATAATTTATGCCTTCCCTGTAGTGCAAATTCTATTTTGGTCCACAAAATACAGCAAAAGAATAAGCCAGTAATTCTCATTGCACCAAATTGGCCCAGAAAAACCTGTTTCACAGAAATACTCGCACTACTGTGTGATGTAATAAAAAAAAGAAAAAAGAGGCTTCGCCAACCTAGTGCATTACCTCAATGGTGATTTTATTGATAATAAAAATAGTAGATGTGTACACACAAACAACACAAATGAAAAGGCATATCAAACTCCATAATGAACATGAGAAAGTCTGGTCTCCTAGACTAATCCCAAATGCGTGAAGACCTGGCTGACACGTTTCAAAGGGTGAGCCCTTGTTCCTCAGAGCCAATTTTGGATGCTGCATAACAAGTCTTTAATACCTGAATAGGTTCACATGATCAGCCCCCAAGTCTCCTCTCCTTTGTGAGAGGGTATATAGAGTGTTTACCAAACCTTTCTACTCAAACAGACACAGTATATAGTTCCGTGCTTTAGGATGGGTGCTGTCAATAATGTTAAGTTGTATCAGGATCTATATCTGGATATAGTAAGCACTAGGTTTGGAGAAACACAGATACATTCGTATAGTATAGTGCAAGTGTATACATATAATATGGAATATGTAGTAAAGTTCTGTATATAAATATATAATTCTATATAAAAACTACACAAACCCATTAATAAGAGGCAGTGAAGTACAGCCTAGTTTTTACAGGCGTACAGAAGTGTGTCTTGTCAGAACAGCTACTCATGCTTGGGAGCATAATAATCCAAGATGGATGGCAAGCGGCTCTGGAAAGCATGCTGTCAAAAACAAAAGTGCCTCTAGGCAAAGGTCTAAATGAGGACCTTGAGATTCATAACCTTTTACAGTAATATTCATCTTTTTATGCCCAGATGTGTGATTCGCTTTGGGCCAGGACTTGTGATTCCTTAGATCTCATTCTTTCCATTTTTTCTGTTCAGCGCCTTCTTGTGTGTGTGCTCCTTTTGATGTCCTTTACCTATAACTAACGTCTAAGAATACACTAGTAATGAGGCGAAAGAACCACTCTAATTTTCCAGGTTTTTTAGATTTGTTATAGATGTATATACAAAAACATTTTTCATATATACAGTATCTCACAGAAGTGAGTACACTCCTCATATTTTTGTACATATTTTATTATATCTTTTCATGTGACAACACTGAAGAAATGACACTTTGCTACAATGTAAAGTAGTGAGTGTACAGCTTGTATAACAGTAAATTTGCTGTCCCCTCAAAATAACTCAACACACAGCCATTACTGTCTAAACCGCTGGCAACAAAAGTGAGTACACCCCTAAGTGAAAATGTCCAAATTGGGCCCCAAGTGTCAATATTTTGTGTGGCTACCATCATTTTCCAGCACTGTCTTAATCCTCTTGGGCATGGAGTTCACCAGAGCTTCACAGGTTGCCACTAGAATCCTCTTCCACTGCTTCATGACGACATCACAGAGCTGGTGGATGTTAGAGACCTTGCGCTCCTCCACCTTCTGTTTGAGGATGGCCCACAGATGCTCAATAGGGTTTAGGTCTGAAAACATGCTTGGCCAGTCCATCACCTTTACCCTCAGCTTCTTTAGCAAGGCAGTGGTTGTCTTGGAGGTCGTCCCACACCGGCTAAAATGCCTCCTCACCTCCACGCCCAGACCCCAAGGGGCCAAGAGGCTTTCAGGACACTCACTGCAGGGGCCCTATAAGTGGAATCCTAAATGGCGATGTAGGGATGATATCCCCCTCACTGGTGGACCATACTATCATTCTTCACAAAGACAGGTTAGTCATTTGCCCAAGACCATTTTTTCTATCAAAGGTGGTATCTGTGTTCTACCTTAGTGAAAACATAGTCCTTCCATCTTTGTGCCCTACTCCAAAGCATCCAAAGGAAATTGCTCTTCATTGCCTGGATGTAGTCAGAGCCATCAGAGTCTGTCTCAACAGCTTTTGTCAGGAAGCTGGACTTCCAGGATGGTGGTTGTTTCCTGGTCATTCTGACACCAATTTTCTGCAGCCAAGCTTTGTAAGGTCTCCACCCGTTCTTCTATTCATACCTCTTAAAAGTGTTATCAGGTGGACACCCGTTTTGGGTATGCAGGTTTTGACTGCATGGTCCTTGTAGCAGGACTCTGAAGTTGGGTCAGTTGATCCATGTTGTTGGACCTATTGGCACACTTTCTGTTTAACTAATTATTGCCCACCACTGTCATTCATTGCTCAGGGGTCCCAGTGTCTATGAATACTGTGTGTACTGTGCCTGTGTACTGTACTGAACGATTAAGAAAATAATTTTCACATACCTGTAAACACCATATCCTGAAGTACAGCACAAGACAGAGCTACCCTCACTTCTATTCATTGCTTGTTACAAAACTCAGGACTTACAAAGTGAGGTTGGGGTTATAGGGGAGGTGCACAAGGGGCATGTCCTCAAAATATTTGCCAGTGTCCAGTCACCTGAAGGTATGAGCCTTTACACTCACTGCCAACTTTATTAGGTACACCTGGATCAATTGCTTAGTAGCACAAATTGCTAATCAGCCAATCACATGGCAGAAACTGCATTTAGGCATCTAGAAGTAGCGAAGACGACTTGCTGAACTTGAAATCGAGCATCAGAATGGGGAAGAAATGGGATTTAAGTGACTTTAAAAATGGCATGGTTGTTGGTGCCAGACGGGCTGGTCTGAGTATTTCAAAAACTGCTGATCTGCTGGAATTTTCACACACAACTATCTCTAGGGTATACAGAGAATGGTCCGAAAAAGAGAAAACATCCAGTGAGTGGCAGTTGTGTGGACGAAAATGCCTTGTCGAGGTCAGAGGTCAGAGGAGAATGGGCAGACTGGGTTGAGATGATAGAAAGGCAACAGCAACTCAAATAACCACTTGTTATAACCAAGTTATGCAGAATACCATCTCTGAATGCACAACACATTGAACCTTGAAGCAGGTGGGCTACAGCAGTAGAAAACCACACCCAGTATCAAGGTGTACCTTATAAAGTGGCCAGTGAGTGTAATTCACAGGTAAGTCAGAATACCTCTTATCTGTGTCAAAGTCAAAATTATTTGGGAGTGCTTTTAGAGTCTTTCTGTTAAAAGAAACTTTTCAAACATTTTTGTGTAATGTGCTGTTAAAAAGTCTTCAGCATGCTTATGCAGTGTATTTATTCATCATGTATAGAGAGGATAGTACCTCCTGCTCAAGTTCCTCTACTTTACAGGAAACTTGAGATGAGGTTCCAAATTATATTTATTTATTTACATATACATATATGGGATGCGTATATGGGAAATACAGTGTCTGCCCTCACTGTATTAGGCAGACCCACAGTTACAATCTAGATATGTGTTTGCAATAAACAACTTGAAATATCCACCTCCCATCGGGCCGTTGTATATAAACAGCCGGACGGTGGCAGTGCAGGGGCAGGTTGCTGTTTATAAATGGCCTCCCCGCCCCCTGCTTGTGCGTGCTCCCCAGGAGCGCGCAGCACCGCGATCCAGTGCCTGCTGTGTCCTCCAGACAAAGTGGAACACTGATCGTCGTATGGGACCTCTGTGCGAGGTCCCGATCATGTGATCACTGATTGGCCAATCAGTGATCACATGCAGTGTAGTAAGCAAGATGTCACTTCTGACATCATTGCTTACTACGTGTGAAATCTGTGAATGATCACAGAGGTCACATGGTACAAGGCTATTCGCAACAGCCTTGTACCATGTGACAAGCTGTGACCAATCACAGCTCACTCAGTAGTTCTCAATGGCTGCAAGAATGCAGCCAGAGAAAAGGAGAAATGATTGCTTTTACAGCCTTTAAGGGTGTAAAAGCAATCAGTGTGAAAGAAAAAAAAAATCTTCATCACCCCCACAAGTAGTACAGTGTCACCATAGTGACACTGTACTACTAGGGTGACAAGTATGTAAAAAACAAAAACATAAATAAAAATATAAAAAATAAAAAAAATGTAAAAAAAATTTAGAAATTATAATTTTCTGGTTATTTTATTAGAAAAACAAGTTTTTTCAAAATTTTTGGACTTTTTCATTTACATAGCAAAAAAAATAAAAATCCCAGTGGTGAATAAATACCACTAAAATAAAGTGTTATCTGTCTCGAAAAAAATGCTAAAAAATGCATATGGGTACAGTGTTGCATGACCGCGCAATTGTCATTCAAAGTGTGATAGCACTGAAAGCTGAAAATTGGTCTGGACAGGAAGGAGGTAAAAGTGTCTGGACTGGAAGTGGATATGTGAAGTTATGGATAGAAGCACAAAATGGAGTATATATAGCCATCTTATAATATCATATATATATATATATATATATATATATATATATATATGAGTGACTCAGTAAGGATCATAGTTATCCCTACACAATCATTAACAAATAAATGGGCTTCTACTTTACCTAACTTATCAAATAACTGCAATTCTCTGTAGAACAAAAACAAAATATACTTTTGGTATAAGGATAACTTATATAATGCATTGTTTTTGTATCTATTAGACATGCAAAACTCTGTGGATATACCTTTTGGTATTGATCTATGTGATGACAGCTGTGATATAGATATTAACTTCAGTGACACAGGTAAGAAATATTAAACTTTTCAATTATCTTTTTATTTTTTGTGCTGTTTGAAGGAATCTATTCATGCAGGATTTGGAAATGTTTTTAGTGACATACAGCTTTAAAAGGCTTTCTTGTTTCAAGTTTAGTGGTTCATATAGTGAACTCAGTGTAGAGCTATTCACCCTGAGGTCAACACAGAGGACACTTTTTACGTCTGGAGGAAAAGAAATTTAATCTCCAAACACGGAAAGGTTTCTTCACAGTGAGAGCTGTGAACATGTGGAATAGACTCCCTCAAGAGTTGGTTCTGGCCAGCTCAGTGGATTGTTTTAAAAAAGGCCTGGATTCTTTCACTGGATACACAGAATATAACTGGTTACTAACATTTATAGGTAACGTTGATCCAGGGAATATCCGATTGCCTCTCAGGGGATCAGGAAGGAATTTTATTTACCCTGCAGGTGCAAATTGGATCGTGCTTTGCTGGGTTTTTTTGCCTTCCTCTGGATCAACTGTGGGTATAAGATTATAACTTTTTTTTTTTTAATGGTTGAACTGGATGGACTTTTGTCTTTTTTCAGCCAGACTGACTATGTAACTATGTAAGGTGATACATACTGTAGATGCCTCTATGTTGAATAACTCACAATATTTTTATATCTTTCACCTGTTGTGGCAGTTATCATAGGAAATGAATAATTTGCATTGCTAGGTTCCAAACAATTTGTTGTACATTGAAGAGAATGATCAGGAGTGGAACCCCTTCACTTAGCTTTGCAGTGGCCATGATGGTAGTCATCAGACCTGAGCTTGCTGTTTGAGTCTCATAGCAATGTAAGACATTGGTGAGGGATTCAGCCTATTATGTACTCAAACTAAAATATGAGTTTTGATCTGGGTTATAAAAGTGAAAGTACAGTTTAACCAACAGAATATGTGTTCCAAGTGGGTTTCAGATTAGTTTGCATCACCGCAAGCAGATTTGTTTGCAGACATCCTGACCTCATCTAATAAATAGAAAACGGTCAGCAAGCATTATCCCCCAAGCTGTGCTTTATTCTGGCAACAGGCAGTCTGATCAGAGAAAGGTGCAACCCCCTGCCAGATGCATACGTGTGTTTCTTATGAATTTCTTTCTGTTCTCTTTAAGACATGCTATGCACAACAAGCTGTCAATTTTTGACTAACCTTCCTCAGTGGAGTTGGACAAAAATGATTTGAAGAAAACAATGTAAAAAATTTAATACTTAGAATTACCATAATTATGATTGTTTTATATTTCCGTCATGGCCAATAAGATAATTAATGTTAAATCAAAGTGTAGCTTTAGAAACAAAAAGAGAAATAGTATAGTCACCACAAATTTTCCTGTTCTTAAAGTCCAATTCAGGGATTTGAGATCTCTCCAAACAACCTCCCTATTCCCCTGGTGCCCCTACCCCATCATCCACCACCCAGTGTGTATGGTATGATTGTTTTGTTCTATTATACCTAGCCTTTTTTGGTGTCTCCTGGTCGGTCACATGATGTGGTGGGTCCTCTTTCTCTCCTAATCTTCTCCATCTGTGGGCTGTCCTTGGAGGTGCTGGAAGAGGCACTAACATAATGATCAATAATATTGGCAACTCAGAAAGCTTCTTAATGGAAATCTCTTTTGGTTACATAATTGCAGGATCCATAAAGCTGATGTGTTTCAGCTTCATAAAGCCTTATTCATAGAATACAAAATGTCACTAAAAACTCAACATATATAGTATAGAAAATACTACCCACAAAGCTCTAATGTGGTAGTGTATCAATTAAAAGCAATTAGGATAATTACTGACACATGGACAGAAAACCAAACAACAACAAAAAAATAAAGCAGAAGAAAGCAATAAAGAGCTTTTTCGGCTTCAAGATGATGATTTTTTCCCAGTTGGTGGCTAATAAAAGAGAAGTGCCTGCACGTTGTTTTCTATAGATTTTAGTGGTCACCTCCCCACTCATCATATGTCCTGCAAGGGTCAGGTCCAGATCAATCCGTTCGGGGTGATAATTACAAAATAATTCTAGATTCAAACAATTATCATTTAAATACACCCTGAACTAATCAATTACAGTAACTGGACCCTTCCATACTAGGATCAGGTCGTCAATGAAGCAACCATACCAGATTATATACAGTTGTGTTCAAAATAATAGCAGTCAGACATCACTAACCTGATCAATAACTGTTTTTGGTAGAAATGATATTTCTACATGGCAAATAATTTACTAGCAGGTGTAGTAGAGTAATAGAAATCCAACAGACCCAACAGTCATGACATGCATGCTGCTGATTCTGTGTAATTGAATCACTAATTGAAAGGGGCATGTTCAAAATAATAGCAGTGTGGAGTTCTATTAGTGAGGTCATTCATTCTTTGAAAAACAGGTGGCAATTATTGCCCTTATTTAAGGAAGGAAGGCAGCAAATGTTGATCATGCTGGTTACAGTGCATTTCTCTCTGAAATTCTGAGGAAAATGGGTCGTTCCAGACATTAGGGAAGTGCCAAGCTATTTTTATCCTGTGTACATGTACCTCTGGTCTGGCCGTTTATGAGCAGCTGAACCTTTGTTAGTAAGTTCTTTTCTGATTATTTATCTACTTTAATAAACGATATCACACTATTTGAGGCCTTTTTCCACGGGCTCTTTATTTCTGGGGAGCCTGTAATTCTGAAGGTCCTGGGGCTGAGCTTAGCAAAGAACACATCTGCAAGTGACATCCCTGGATCCATGACACAGCTCCTCCTGGAACGGATGACATCTAGTGGTCGCCCTATAGATGACATCCGCCTGATCCTCTAATACAGTGGCTGGACTCAGCTTCCATCCGGATAGATGACATCTAGTGGTCACCCTATAGATGACACCTCCTTGCTCCAGTGATACAGTGGCTGAGCACCAGGGGCAGGTCTTAAATGCTCCATGCGCTTTAATATGCGCTATCTGGTTAGTGCATTATTTGGCTATTTCTTATCATTTCTGAAAGTCACTACTTTTGGTTCTTTACATATTGGAGACTGTATGCATTTTCAGTACATCTGATGAACTTACACTGACATTTTACTGATCCACAATCATATGTGGTCTATCATATGTTTAAACGCTATTTGGGTTAGCGCTGCACTCTCATTCTTTATCGTTCCAGACATTGTTCAGAAGAACAGCGTACCTTGATTAAAAAGATGATTGGAGAGGGGAAAACATATAAAGAAGTGCAGAAAATGATAGGCTGCTCAGCTAAAATGATCGCAAATGCTTTAAAATGGCAACCAAAACCTGAAAGACGTGGAAGAAAGTGAAAAACTACCATTCGAATGGATAGAAGAATAGCCAAAATGGCAAGGACTCAGCCAACAATCAGCTCCAGGAAGATCAAAGAAGGTCTAAAGTTACCTGTGAGTACTGTTACAATTAGAAGACGCCTATGTGAAGCCAAGCTATCTGCAAGAAGCCCCCGCAAAGTCCCACTGTTGAAAAAAAGACGTGCTGAAGAGGTTACAATTTGCCAAAGAGCACATTGACTGGCCTAAACAGAAATGGTGCAACATTTTGTGGACTGATTAAAGTAAGATTGTTCTTTTTGGGTCTAGTGGCCGGAGACAGTTTGTCAGATGACCCCCAAATACTGAATTCAAGCCACAGTACACTGTGAAGACAGTGAAGCATGGTTGTGCAAGCATCATGATATAGGGATGTTTCTCATACTACGGTGTTGGGCCTATTTATCGCATACCAGGGATCATGGATCAGTTTGAATACATCAGAATACTTGAAGAGGTCATGCTGCCTTATGCTGAAGAGGAAATGCCCTTGAAATGGGTGTAACAACAAGACAACGACCCCAAACACACCAGTAAACGTGCAACATCTTGGTTCCAGACCAACAAGATTGACGTTATGGAGTGGCCAGCCCAATCCCTGGATCTTAATCCAATAGAAAATTTGTGGGGTGACATCAAAATTGCAGTTTCTAAGGCAAAACCAAGAAATAGAGAAGAACTGTGGAATGTAGTCCAATCATCCTGGGCTGGAATACCTGTTCACAGGTGCCAGAAGTTGGTTGACTCCATGCAACACAGATGTACAGCAGTTCTCAGAAACAGTGGTTATACAACTAAATATTAATTAAGTGATTCAAAGGAAAGCAAAATCTTCAAACATTTTTCAGTTTATATAGTGAATGTTTGAGTTTGTAAAGAAGAATACAAACACTGCTATTTTTTTGAACAGTCTAATATTCACTTTTCTTCAATTCTTTTAGAGGAACAACACAAATTTGATATATTTTTCTTCATGTTTTGATTTGGAATAGAATGTGTAATGTTCCCAATGCATTTGTGTGTATGGAAATAAAAGCTATTAGAAGGATTTTGAGCTGTATTCACTTTTTTCAACACACTGCTATTATTTTGAACACAACTGTATGTTTTATATGGATTGTTGTGGGGGAATAAAAACATTTCCTCCTATGTAACTTGGCTCCCATCAAGGCACCTCTACATTGAACATAATATTTCTGATCAAATATAAAAAAAATTATGCTTCAACAGAAATTTGATTGCCATACATAGAAATTCTCTCATTTCTGGGCTATAATGCTGTAATTATCCAAATGATATCGAATGGATTCCAATACTAGATGATGGGGTATACTAGAGTATAATGATTTAACATCAATCGTTAACCATGTGCATTCGGTACACCACTTGATCTCATGTATGTGAGCTAAGACATGGGCAGTATCCTTTAAATATCCTGGTAAACGCATGACAAGCGGTTGTAAATACTCGCCAACCCATTCACTGAGCCTTTCCAGCAAGGAACCTATCCATGCTACAATGGGCTGTCCTTGCACTGGAATGCCTTGTGTGTGAACTTTTGGAAGATGGTGGAATATTGGTGTTATAGGGTGTTCCACCATCAAAAAAAAAAAGACCTTCTAATCTAGGACAAACATCTCCTTACCCATGTCTAAGAGATGTCTCATAGTGCGATGAATGGCAAGTATCTATATCACTTAGTTGTCTGAATTCTTCTTGCCTATAGCTATCTGTATCCAGAATCACAATGGAACCACCCTTATCAGCCTGGTGGATAATTATGTCTTTTCTATCTTTTAAATTTTTTAAAGCTCTTAATTCTGCCTTCAGATGTTTCTGGTGACCTGAAATTAACCTTTTTATTGGCTGCAGACTCAGATATTATTTTGAGTATATATTGTGGAAACCTTTTGCTTTTATTGCGAACATACACCATGGCTTTCTCATAATCTTTTAAATTGCGTAGGTATTTGGATCTTTTAGTTTTGATAATCTCAGCTTCCAGATTCTTAATATTAGACAGAAAATCTGAATTCCGATTTTCATAAGAGGAAAGCTGGCGATATTGCAAAAGGATTTCTTTTGAGGAGATTATGCTTTGATTTACTTCCACCAATATTTCGTCTTCATATGACCGTATTAACTTCATGAGGTTGAGAGAACAAGTGGTAAGGATGTCATTCAATTCTGTAAGGAAAATATATGAATAAATTGTAGAAGGAAATTTTCTGATCCTTAAACCACTAGGAATCATGCTCTCATTAATATACCTCTGGAGACCTGTGTAATCCCACCAGAGCCGCATTTCCTTACGCATCAAAGTATGAATCTGGTATGGATTTTAAGGGGAACCCATGCCAAATTAAAAAAAAATGGAATGGGGTCCCTCCCTTAAATCCATACTAAACCCTTATTCGAGCATGCAGCCTGGTAGGCCAAGAAAGGGGGGCAAGTGAGCATTCCCCCCCCCTGAACCATGGAACCAGGAAAGAGGGGGGAGTACATGTCAGTTACCGGGTGACCCAACCCCCCTCCCCCAAAGCACCCCTCATGTTGAGGGCATGTGGCCTGGTATGGTTCGAGGGGTGCTCACTTGTCCCCCCTTTCCTGGCCTGTCGGGCTGCATGCTCAGAGGGTCTGGTACGGATTGTGGGGGGGGGGGCACACCATTTTGTTTGTTTTTTTAATTTTGGCATGGGGTTCCCCTGAAAATCCATATCAGACCCAAAGCGCCTGGTATGGATTGGGGGGGACCCCCATGCTGGTTTTTTTTAATTTTTAACTGACACTTCGTTTGTTTGCATTCTGCTGACAGCAGGGAATCCCTTTGACAGCAGTTGAGTCATGGTTGTTAAGGACATGGCGCCCTCTCCTTAACAACCAGGCTATTCTGATTGAAACTAGCCAAATACTAAAGATTCAAAATTAATTCCAAAAATGAATAGGGTCCATTAACAAGTGCATCCAAAACAAATTCTTCAATTAATAAAACAAAATAAAAAATTTTCGGAATGTCTACACTACATTCTCATGCATTCAGGAACATTTAGGTATGCTGTGTTAGGCACCCCATTTACAATTAATGGGCTACAACACACCTCAAGTCATGAAAAATAGCTCATGCTGCATTTTGGCATTGTGATGTGCTGCCATGCATTGCAGTGCACATATGTTGTGAAGGTGCATTTGGGTGCTGTTCAAATTGAATAGCATTGAAACACTCCAAGACTTTTAATGTGTGTTACTGCATCAAGGTTAGTGTGAATGAGCCCTTAAGGATCCTACAGATAGGAAGCCAGAGGTCGTGGTGGTGATCTATGTGTTCTGCGACTGGATAACTAATTTGTCCCATGCTGGCCTGGGTTCCAGATGACCCAAATGATTGAAGAATAGACAAGGCATTTATGTTATAACTTAGCAAGGAATCTCTTATTTACATGATCTATTAGAAGATGCAAGACCTTCTGCTTCTGTTAACCTCTGGAGACACATCTCCGAACCCTGGGCCTCCTTTATTTAACTGCAACCAAAGCACCTATCACCCTGCACCCTCTAGCAGCAGCCACAATCCACAAAATTTAGTCTCCATTCCTCTTTTTCCCCAAACCAGTCCACCCTTCTCCTCTGCCCTCTTGAATGCTCGCTCTGTCTGTAACAAACTCACCTCTGTTTATGACCTCTTTGTCACTAACTCATCTACTTGTTATCACTGAAACCTGGCTTCATGCATCTGACATTGCTTCTCCTGCTTTCCTCTCCCATAGTGGTCTTCTCTGAACTCACTCACCCAGACCAAGTGGACGCAAGGGAGGTGGAGTGGGAATCCTCCTATCCCCACAGAGCACCTTTCAGGTTCTGCACTCTCCTTCCCTTCTGTCCCTCTCATCGTTCGAAGCACACTTTGTACATCTGTTTTCTCCAATTTCTTTTTTAATTTTTATCATCTACTGGCCACCTGGACCATTATCAACTTTCCTTGATGACTTCTCTGCCTGGCTACCCTACTTTCTCTCTTCTGAAATTCCCACAATCATTCTCGGAGACTTCAACATCCCTGTTGATACTAACACTCCTTCTACTTCTAAACCTCTTAGTCTAACCTCCTAATTTGACCTGAAGTAATGGGTACATGCTCCTACTTACTCTGAAGGCAACACCTTTATCTTTGTATTTTCCTACCTATGCACTTCGTCCAACCTATTCAACAATCCTTTTCCTCTCTCTGATCACTACCTTATTAGTTTCACTCTTTCCCTGTTCTCCACCACCTTTCCTTCCAACTGCCTAACAATTACCCGTAGAGACCTTTGCCACGTTAACCCTTCTCTTCTCCACTGTGCTACTGACCACCTCTATGACAATATCTCACCCCTGTTCTGCCCCAATCTAGCCACTTTTTTCTACAATAGATCCCTGTCCTCCACCCTTAACGAGCTCGCCCCTCTCAATACACACAAAATCAGGCCCTGACCCCTACAACCCTGGCAAACAGACAAGAGCAGAAGCCTCAAAAAACGCAGCCATGCTATTGAGTGTAAGTGGCGTAAGAATAAGTCTCACAAAAACTTCAACCAATATAAAACTGCCCTCCAAAAATACAACTCCTTCCTCCACACTGCCAAGCAGACCTATTTTATCACTCTCATTAACACCTTCTCATCCAGTCCCTGTCAACTCTTCTCTACTTTTAACACTCTTCTTCGTCCTCCACTGCCTCCACCCACTAACTCACGCACTGCCCAGTAGATCGCCAATCACTTCAAAAATAAGATCCATGCAATTTATAATGAAATCTCCACTCTGCAGATAACTCCCTCACTTAACACCCCATGTCCACGGGTACACTTAACATTACCCTTATTCAACCTTGCTACTACAGACAAAATTGCTAAACTTCTTTCTAATACCCACCTAACCACCTGTCCCCTGGACCCTATTATCTCGAATACTGTGGTCACCCTCTGGCTCTATACTTCACTTTCTAACTCACATCTTGAATCTTCCTCTCTCATCTGGCACATTTCCCAACACTCTAAAATGCACACTAGTCACCCCCATACTTAAAAAGCCTTCTTTGGACCCCACCAATCTTAACCTATGCCCCATCTCCTTGCTCCCCTTTTCCTCCAAACTCATTGAACTCCTTGAATACCTGATCTATTAACAACTGAGCAGCCACCTCATCATGAATAACCTTCTTGATCCCCTTCAGTCTAGATTTCGCCCTCAACACTCCACAGAAACTGCTCTCCTAAAACTCACAAACGATTTACTAACAGAAGAAACCAATGGACACTATTCTGTACTCCTCCTTCTAGACCTCTCAGGTGCCTTTGATACTGTTGACCACCCCTCCTCCTCAAAAAACTTTACTCCCTTGATATACGTGACTCTGCTGTTCGTTGGTTCTCATCCTGCCTGTCTCACTGCACCTTTAGTGTCTTACAATTCTACTTCCTCCTCTCCTCTTCCTTTTTTCTTTTCTTGGACCTCTCCTATTCTCAATCTACACCTCCTCCCAACGTCAGCTGATAGCCTCCCATGGCTTTCAATATAATTTCTATGCAGATGACACCAAAATATATCTCTCAACCCTTCAGCTCACAACAGTCTCCTCACGTATCACTAACTTACTGACCTACATATCAGCCTGGATGTCCCACCACTTCCTCAAACTCAATCTATTAAAAACCGAGCTCATAATATTTCCTCCCCCATACGCCCTTTCCCCTGACCTTTCTGTCAAGATCAATGGCACAACCACCAACCGATCCCTGCATGCCAGGGTGCTAGGGGTGATCCTAGACCCTGAACTCATCTTCCAGCCCCACATCCAATCACTTTCCAAAGCTTGCCGTCTCCACCTCCGCAACATCTCCAAAATACGCCCCTTCCTAACCAATGACACCACAAAGCTCCTAATTCACTACCAGGTTATCTTTTGCCTCAACTACTGAAACTCCCTCCTCATTGGCTTACCTTTACATAGGCTATCCCCCTCCAGTCCATCATGAATGCTGCCATACCCTCCATTGACTGCGCCTCACCCAACGAATTAAATTCAAAATACTAACAACAACTTACAAAGCCATCCACAACTCGGCCCCCACCTAGATCACTAACCTAGTCCCAAAATACCAACCAAATCACACTCTTCATTCCTCCCAAGACCTCCTGCTCTCTAGTTCCCTTGTCACCTCCTCCCATGCTCGCCTGCAGAACTTCTCCCAAGCCTCTCCCATCCTATGAAATTCCCTACCCCAATCTGTTCGACTGTCCCCTATTCTGTCCACTTTTAGGAGATCCTTGAAAACTTTTCTCTTCAGAGAAGCCTATCCTGCCTCCACCTAAGAACTGTACATGCATTTTCTCCATAAACTTATCCACCACAGTTATTACCTTTTGTATCACTTGACCCTCCCCTTTTAGATTGTAAGCTCTAACAAGCAGGGCCCTCTGCTTCCTCCTGTATTTAATTGTAACTGTACTGTTTGCCCTTACATTGTAAAGTGCTGCTCAAACTGTGGGCGCTATATAAATCCTGTATAAAAAAAAAAAAATTAAGTACTTTACCATTGTGGTGCTGGATTCTGGGGCTCTGACATCTCAGCTTTGTGATGTACTGTATCTATGTGGGATCTTCTGGCTGAAATTCAGACTAATGAAAGAAGTGTCTAAAAAAGCTTTGCAGATCTACTATTTGTGTGACTGTCTGTTTGGGGTGACACTGCATAAGATTATTAAGAGTCTAACAGGTGGTAAGAGTACTATTCTGCATCAGCCACACAAGGACAAGGAACCTATTGTAGGTTCCCAAGGGAACTCTGACGCAGGTACCAAAATTCCAAGGTCTTCAGTGTCAGCAGCCCTTAAACAGGCTAGCAGGGCACGTCTTCTCAGCCAGCAGAGATGTTCTCCTCCACATGAAATTTTGCCTGCATCTGTTTCCTTTTAATCATCTATTCAGTTTATTTATTGTAGCGGAAATTCAATAACAGTTTATGCCTCCTCCCTTCCCTTTTCCCTTCCCTTGGTTGTTTACCAAAGTGTTAGCACCAATACTGGCTCTTCTATGCCTGGGGTATCTCAGTGGTTGGAATGTCTTAGTGACCTATTACTCTGAACAGATCTTTCTCTACAGTTGGAAACAAATGCATTACTCTGAGATCACTGGAGGATTTCAGTGGGTTTAAAAATTAGGATTCAGAATACAAACATATACATGTATCTAAGTACAAATATTTGTTTCTTATATAGTTGTGTGTGTATTTGATGTAGAGGCAGGGTGTCATTTCCAAACATGTTCTGAGCCAAAATAAATCTAATTATATCACTTTGGAGGCCATGCTGGGGAGTGTATACATCATTGATCCTGGGTATATAATAGTGGGACCTATTGGGCACTTTACATGACTAACCAATATCTGCTGCAGTGCCCTATATGGTGTTTCTCAGCTACTTTTAAAGGTGAGTACTTTCCGTTTGGATTTGCTCAGCACCTATTGGCTTGCTGTGGTACATTTAGATGTAGTCTCATTTGTTCTCATCCAAGAACGTCTCTGCCTTAGTGTCTCCTGTCACCAATCCAGGAATTCCTGTCTTACACAAAATTGTTGTTTAAAGCAGTTTATTGGACTTCTTTACAATGCAGGGTCAATGGACATAGGAGGTAGCTCAATTGTCTGTCAATGCTCTGGAGGTTCAAACCTTTCTGCTGAATCTCCTCCTGAGGACAGATTTCCTTGCAGGACACAAATTAAAGATGCAATTTGGCAATGCCACAGTCATGGTTTATGTAAATGTCAGTGGGGAAACCACGTTTGATAGTGATACAGGAAGTGGGTCTCATCCTACACTAGGCAAGAAGGTACATTCTACTCCTTTCCACAGTGTAATTCCCAGGCAGCAGCACTTTGCAGGCAGCCTGGAATTAGTTCTTGAATCAGGAGGCATTAGTTAGATCTGTGGGAGATGACAGATGCTGGATATACAGTGGGGAAAATAAGTATTTGATCTCCTGCAGATTTTGTAAGTTTGCACACTTACAAAGAAATTAAGGGTCTATAAATTTTATCATAGGTGTATTTTAAATTATAGAGACAGAATATCAATCAATAATCCAGAAAAAACACATGATACAAATGTTATAAATGGAGGTGCAGTTCAGTGAGTAAAATAAGTATTTGATCCCCTACCAACCAACAATAATTCTGGCTCCCACAGACTGGCTATGTGCTCATGTGGTACACAGATTAGTTCTGTCAATTTAAGAAGGTGCTCTTAGCAACAACTCATCCATTCACACACGGAGCCGTGACTTGGCCCCACCTCCTCTCTCTTCTCATTGACTGATTGGCTGTGATTGACAGCAGTGGGAACCAATGGCTCCCGCTTCCTGTCTCAGCCAATGAGGAGGCAGAGACCTGGGACAGCCGAGGCTGTCGTTCACATCACTGGCTCGTGATGAGGTTCAGGTAAGGATTGAGGGGGCTGGGGGCACAGCTGCACACAGAAGGTTTTTTACCTTCCTGCCTTTACAACCACTTTAAGGATTTAGAGAAGATCTGTAAAGAAGAGTGCACCAAAATCCCTCATGAGATGTGTGAAAATCTGGTAACCAACTGCAAGAAATGTCTTACCTCTGTACTTGCCAATAAAGGTTTCTCCACCAAGTACTAAGTTTTGCTTGGGAATCAAATACTTATTTTACTCACTGAACTGCAACTCAATTAAGAACATTTGTATCAGGGTTTTTTTCTGCATTTTTGGTTGAAATTCTGTCACTATCACTTAAAATACACCTATGATAAAAATTGTAGACCCTTCATTTCTTTGTAAGTAGGCAAACTTACAAAATTTGCAGGGGATCAAATAATTATTTTCGTCACTGTAGATCCTTTGAAAGACAAGGGATTTATTGGCAGACAAGACAGATGCTTTGGTAGCTTAATAGAAACAGTACCACTTAATCTATGCATTTTCACCAAAAAAACCTATTGCACAACTGCTTCACAAAATAATGGGGATCCTAATCTTTCTCAAGGGTCTTGAATTGTCTAGAGGACTTGGTACACGAACTTGGTTGATCTGTCATCAGTTGCCCTGTGGCATCCGCCATGGGCCATCTGTCACACGGTCTAATCTTGCTCCCATCTTGGTCACAGGATTTAATGGCATGGCAGTTGAAGCCCAGTTACTTAAAGACACAGCCAAGTCAGTCTTTTCAACTATGTTGAAGGCTTGTAAATCAATTTTGTGCAAGGTCTGTAATCAAACCATGACAACCTTTATTGGTTGCTGGGAGGCCCTGGATGTTCATTTACATTCCTTTTTTGATTGGCATGATTTTCAACTTATTAGAAAAGGTGAATGCCTCACCTTGAGTGCTATTAATTTTTTTCCACACTTTCATACAAGAAGTGACTCATGTTGTTATACCTGTTTGTACACCCCTTGCTCAGTGAAACTTACAGAAGGTCAGGCTGAATGAAAAAAATTAAACAGATTCCCCTCTCTGCTCTGTAAAGTTCAGATGGATGATTCTACCACTGTGGCAGTGGCTATTGTGTTCTGACAGCCAGTTGCTGTCAGAATACCCAAACAGCAGCTGCTTCTGAATTGAAAATGTATATTATATAGGGCGCGCTTGTTGGAGCCCAACCTCTGTAGCTGTAGGAAAAAGGTGCCAGTTGGATATCAGGGATGGATGGATGCATGGATGGGAGCAGTAACACTGAGGCAGCTCTTCTTAGAGTGGAAGCAAGGCTCTAATGCAGTAACAAGAAAAAGAGAGGAAGGCACCTCTAAGTGCAGTATTGACAATTTATTTAGTAAACAATGGATAAATTGCACTTACAAGATAAATAGTTAAAAAGACTCATCGTGTGATGTATTAAGATCCAGGTGGGACATCCAGCCGTCCAGCAGCAAACTCTGTCTATAGGATCAGGAAGTAGAGTCCAGGATGTGCCTGTGCATCAAAATGAAGCTTGGAGTGCGGAGTCGGATGTAAGAGGTGAAGGGGGCAGTAATGCATTTTGGAGCATGCTCCTGAAGAAGGAGCCTATTGAGCATGCTCCGATATGCATTACCGCCCCCTTCACCTCTTACATCCAGAGGGTGTTTCCAAAGCTATGGCAGCTTTGAATTTTTAAACTCTAAATGTTTTTTACTTTAATACATTCCTTGCATTAAGATAAAAATGCTCCACTAACTGTTTCCCCACCCCCTCCAACCCTAAACACTTACCTGACACCTCTCACCGCTCCAGCGCCATTCCATCTTCAGCCTTCTCTCTTCCTTGTCTTACAAACTCCTGTGAGGAAGGAGTGGGGACGTGGCTTGCTGACACTGTGTGTGTATGGACGCACACAGCCCAGCTCAGGAGCATGCTCACATGGGTGCCCTCTTAGCTGATGGCTTGCTGAGGGGGCTTTTGGAAGGAGAAGGGGTGGACAGCACTGATGTGGAACTGCTAAAGAGGAGGTATAGGACCTCTCTGTGCAATATCTTTGCCTAGAGCAGGTAACTATAACATCTTTTTCATTTTAGGGAAAATAAATTGCCTTTAATATAACTTCCACTTTCACTAGGTGGATACGCCAGGTTTTTTTTAGGCTTATGCCTTGAATTATAAGAAACCACCTTTTCCCATTACTTCTTATTCCACCAGAGCAGTTAGTGCTTCATGGGTTTCTGCCCTCTAGTCTCTATGTCTCAGGTCTCTAATGCGGCAAACTGGACTTTAGAGAATGCCTTAGCTAATCTCTATAAGGTTGTTGCGGCAGAATGTAGTTTTGCCACAAGGTTGTGCAGCTGGTGGAGTGATTCATCCAATGTGGGCTTAGGCATCTTTATATTTTTGTTGGTGTTTTCTGCCTACCTGCTATGGGTAATGTTTGTGGATGTTCTGCTTGTCTAATTAACAAAGCTGTATCACTCAATGAACGAGAAAATATAATTTTTGTACCTACTGTAAAATTCTTTTCTGTGAGTTCATTGGAGGACACAGCTTCTGAACTGCTAATATTTTGCTTGACCTGTTGCCTGTGTTAAAGTTTATGCTTCTCTTACTGCTTGCTATTAACTGAGCTCTCTTTCCGCAAAGTTAGCCATTGAGTGTTGCTGCCTCTTTAGGCTGCTTTTTTTTTTATATTTCAATGGTTTTTATTAATTTTTAAACAGTATAAAACAGAGGCAACAAAACACGCCCATGCAGGGGCTATCACTTGCACAGATAAAAAAAATGCAAAAAAAATTTAAAAAAACAGTGCTCTAACGCCAACAGGGCAAAAGGTACGCCCACGCAGGGGCTATCAATTACACATAAGTTACAAAACATTAATGTAACTGACTATAATAACTAAAGGTAGCTGTCCACTGTCACACCAAAAACAAACAGAGAAAGAGAGAAAGGAAGAAAAAAAAAAAAAAGAGCAGGGGTCCAAGAGCGCCAATCCCAAACGCCATTACATCCCCAGACCAGCAGGGGGAGCGTGGGAAAGGCATATTGCAATCACGGCTCCCATATTTTCAAAAATTTACGTTGGGAGTCGTTGCAGATACTCGCCATCTGTTCGTTAAGCATCATAGTGGTCATACGATCCCGCACCCCCTGAAGAGGGAAAAACTGACTCTTCCAGGCCTGAGCAATTGTTCTAGTAGCCGATAAAAACAAATAGGAAGCCTACTTCTGCTGGTGAGCCAAGAGGCCGGGTATGGGGCAATGAAGCAAGGCACACCGAGCATCCCGGCGTATGGAGAGATGGAACAAGGTGAAAAAGAAGCCAAACACACGAGACCAAAAACGAAACAGTCTCGGGCATGACCACCAGATATGCAAAGGCTGCTTTTTTTTTAACCCAGCATCCTCCTCCTGCAGGAAGCATGTTTAATGAATAAAGCCATGTCCCTAAAATTTCACAGGGAAAAGAATTTTACAGTGAGTACAACAATTCTGTTTTTTCTATTATAGATTTTAATGGACTTTTACGGTATGTGAATGATGAAAAAATTGATGAAGAAAATAAAGACCAACTGCAAGATTTACTGAGTAAGTAAAAATCAAAGGAGTAGTTTACAAAACTCAAATTTAAAAAACAAAATCAGGAATGTATAATTTTTTTCTGTTCCTACAACATTAAAATGGAACTTAAAGTAGAACTATAGGCAAAACCTTTTTTTTTAGTTTTGGATGGAGCAAGGGAGGGTTATAGACCCTGTCAGATTTTTTTCACCATCTTAGTCCCATTGTAGAGATTTCCCTTCACTTCCTGTCTCATAGCCAAACAGGGAGTGAGAGGAAATCCCAGCAAATTAAGGGAATTTCTTGGGGACCCCCAGGTCACCAGAACTAGTGCCCCCATTGGAAGATTTTGCCTTTATTACTTTTCTGGAGACAACCCAAAATTTGGGAATTTCTTTTACTCTCACTTTCAATAACCGTAAAGAGAACAAATAGAGAAGGTGAATCTCCTTAATGGAGGCAAAGACAGCAATAGAAACTGACAGGTGTTCTAATCCCTCTTCCCTCTATCTGAAACTAAAAAAGTTTTGCATTTATTTATACTTTAACTGTATCTGAGCTCCACAAACCCAGAACACTAATTAATTCATTTTTAATATGCAAAGCAAACTCACCCTTCCATCCATGTCTCCATGCTTTATTTTGTTTATGAATGGACTTGGGTTATTCTGCCGAGAGTGCTGTAGGGCCATGTCATTCTTACAGGCTAGACCGGCAGAAGAACTCCGGGCAGATGACTAAATGCACCACTAAATTATCTGTATGTTTATTTGTCATAGCTGTAGTAATTTTGTTGACCCAGTCTTGTGATATACATACTTTTTAAAGGTAAAATGAAATTGTAGCCATGTTAGTGCAAAAACAACAGAGTACTATGCATGATACATTTTAATTGTTGGAGCCTATACAGTGCTAGGGACCCTGACCCTTGGCAACTAGCCACTGCTATCTGACAGCATTATATTAATGTTGGTATAGGTCAGGGGTCTGCAACCTTTAAGACATAAAGAGCCACTTGGACCCATTTCCGAAGGGAAAAAAAAGACTGGGAGCCGCAAAACCATTGCAACATTTAAAACGAATCCGACACTGCATATATTGTTTCTTACCTTAATGCTATATACAGGATCGTGCAGTTAGCTGTCAATCTGAAGAAAAAAAGAACTTTTTCACTTAACAATGTAAAATATATTTTTGCACATTAATAGCTAATTAAAATATTTAATTTATCTGGTTAATGGGATTTTTTCTCCTGAACCTCAGTGCACAGTGTCTGCACATCAGGGCTGTAAGACGTCACCTTCATTTTCACACAGGCTTGCAAGCTGTCATCTGTGAGGCGTGATCGATGTTTGTTTTTAATATAGTTCATGTTGGAGAAGACCTGCTCACATACATATGTGGAGCCGAAGATCGACAGCACTCCAAATGCATACTTTTTATTTTGAGAGCCACATTTTTAAAACTGAAAATACATCCCCCATATAGTAATTCATCCCCCATAGTAATTCATCCCCCATAGTAATTCATCCCCCATATAGTAATTCATCCCCCATAGTAATTCATCCCCCATATAGTAATTCATCCCCCATAGTAATTCATCCCCCATATAGTAATTCATCCCCCATATAGTAATTCATCCCCTATAGTAATTCATCCCCCATAGTAATTCATCCCCCATATAGTAATTCATCCCCTATATAGTAATTCATCCCCCATATAGTAATTCATCCCCCATAATAATTAATCCCCCATAGTAATTCATCCCCCATATAGTAATTCACCCCCCATAGTAATTCATCCCCCATATAGTAATTCATCCCCCATAGTAATTCATCCCCCATATAGTAATTCATCCCCCCTATAGTAATTCATCCCCCATAGTAATTCACCCCCCCTATAGTAATTCATTCCCCATAGTAATTCATCCCCCCTATAGTAATTCATTCCCCATATAGTAATTCATCCCCCCTATAGTAATTCATTCCCCATATAGTAATTCATCCCCCCTATAGTAATTTATCCCCCATAGTAATTCATCCCCCATAGTAATTCATCCCCCATAGTAATTAATTCCCCATATAGTAATTCATCCCCCCTATAGTAATTCATTCCCCATATAGTAATTCATCCCCCCTATAGTAATTCATTCCCCATATTGTGTCAATTCACTTACCTTTGCTCCGCGCGTTCCTCTCGCCGTGTTCCCGTGCCGTTCCGGTCTTCAGGGCGGACTGTGAGAGGAGCCTAGCTCCCCTCACGTTCGTCACGCTGCCCCGCCTACACACATTCTGACAGCCAATGTATCCCGCGCCGTTCCGGTCTTCAGGGCGGACTGTGAGAGGAGAGGAGTTTGTCATGCTGCCCCGCCTACATCCTGACAGCCAATGTTTGCCACGCTGAAACCCTATTGCCTGTCACCTGGTGGGCAGTGTGCTCCAGAGCCGCAGCAAAGGTGAAAAAGAGCCGCATGCGGCTCTGGAGCCGCGGGTTGCCGACACCCGGTATAGGTGATCTGGCCACTCAGCAGGCAGCTTCTACAGCCAATGGAATACAGTATTAATAAGAGCTGAAGCACCACAACACTGCTCAATACAATAAAGCAGCCAAACCCGCTGCTTAGAGGACCTTGTGAAAATACCACCCAGGTTCCAGGTAATATTCAGTCCTATGAACTGTCTTCTATTCCAAGCACTGATGAAGGGGCATTTTTTGAGCCTCAAAACACATTGGCCACCTTTTTAAATGTTTGTCTGACCTTTAGGCAGAAAAACTATCCAAAACCAAAAAGAGAGGGGCATATAAATGTCTATATTATTATTAAATAATACCACATCCATAATTAAATGTATACAAAAAACCCTAACACAGAAAAACTACAGGACTTTAAATGTACCAGCTCTTAACAACATTATATAAAATTGCATATTTTATTCACATCATTAGAGATATTGATATAAAATACATGTTAAAAGCTTTTCCACGTACATATAAGCTTAATATACATCAGTTGACCCCAGATACTCCAACACTGATATTCAACTATATTAGTTAATTCGCATTACGTAATTCCATTATTTCTTTCAAGTAGGTATTGGGGTATCGAATACTGAGCACATTTCTTGGGTCAGTGGCTGCTTCTTCAGTAAACCGCAGACAGTAATCTGCAATGCAAATCAC
Organism: Staurois parvus; assembly: GCF_062004578.1. Lineage (NCBI taxonomy): Eukaryota > Metazoa > Chordata > Amphibia > Anura > Ranidae > Staurois > Staurois parvus. The sequence goes on from NW_028317996.1 coordinate 3,712,789, forward strand.
AGATTATTTGTATCATATTGTATCAAAAATAGCATACAATTTTGTATAAGGGCCAAAAGACCTACCTCTTGTACAGCAATAACCCAACATTTTCATTCAGATTACAATAAAGTTCTCAGTGGTGAATAGATTCCATCATCCAGCATGTTAATCACAGAGGAGGGGCTTTACCAAACAGTCAATAAGGGAACAGCATAGGCCAAAAAGACCTCATAGAGGTTTGGTGGTAGTATACGCAATCCCATATAATAATATAAAATCCTATATAAGCTATTGTACTAACTGTAAACCTATGTAAAGAAAATATCATTGCTCTATTTCAGTTATAAAACTCAATAAAAACATAATATAAATAAATGTAAATAAATATTATTAATATAACTATATCTGGAATATTAAGCAGTAGTATGGTGTATCCATTCTTAAGTATACTGTTTGTCTGTAAGAAGACCTGTTCCTGTGTAAAGGGTGCACATCTTAAGTCCCTTCCCAAAGCACAGGAATAAATAAAAAGAAATCTAAGAAGGCATTACACTCAATCACAACGACAGCTCACCCTATTTTTTATATTACATGAAACGACAGCTATGCTAAGTACTCTTTTCATATACAGAGGTTAGACAAAAAAATAGAAACACTACATGATTTGCAGGTGGAAAGCAGAAGTGATGTAACATTATTTTGCTTACACTGTGTGATGAGACAACTAGCTAACAGGTGGGAAGCCTCACTTTCGTCATTCACTGCGTGCATTGCTACATTGCTAGCAATACATCATGTCAGAGCTTACTGAGCTTCAAAGAGGGCAGACAAAGTTTTCCTAAAAACTGTATATGTTGTCATAACCTTTAATACTGTACCTTGAGACACAGCATATACATTGCCAACTTCAGTCACAAAGGTAACAGCTAAGTGGGCACCAAACAATTTGCCTCTTTGAAGCTCAGTAGACTCCGTCCAGACTCCATTTTACTAGTAGTGTACACAGTGAATGACAAAAATGAGGCTTCCCTCCTGTTAGCTAGGTGTCTCATCACACAGCGGAAGCAAAAGAATGTTACATCACTTCCACTTTCAACGCAAAACATGTCAGCACTTTCACACCTTCAAATCATGTAGTGTTTCCATTTTTTTGTATAATCCCTGGAAGTAACTTCACATTGATGGTAACAAGTAGAGTCCTTTTAATTTGATTGGTGTACACATTATAGGGAGGGGAAAGTCACCTGGAATGGCTGTGGAAAAAAACTTCAGAAGGAACAGAAGCTGCTATTGCAGTCACTAAATGAAATATATATGTAGCGTCCTGTGTATTTGCTGATTGACAGTCTTTGTGATCAGGACCATTACATTTTTAGGGATTGCACTGCACACATCTTGTGGTGTTTATGTGTGAGCCCTAATCAACAAAGTTGTGAAGACAAACATATAAGACAAACTATCTATGTGTTTTTATGCAGAGGAATTTTCAAAAGAGGCTCAAGAGCCACCAAAAAGGCACGTGAGAAGATGTGAGTAGCTAACCTTTGTTTTATTATAGCAATTTGTGCTGTATTTGAATAATAATGAAATTATTCATAGTATTATTATATATAACGTAAAACTAACAAAAGTGTACCTGTCCCAGAACAGTGAGGTAGAGATTAAAACAAACAATGGTAAATCAGGAAAGGAATGCAGAAGTACAACAATGGTCAGTATGTGCAGGATTGGAGTATGGAGGATATGACAGGTAAGGAATATAAAAAGGATATGATAGGATATGAGTTCAAAGGGTATGATTGGAAGCAATATGTACAGGAGAAGCATGCATGGGTATGATGATGGGAGAGAAGTGTAGAGAGTATAACAATGGGCAATATGTGAAGGAGGAGGCTGTGGAGTATATGATAGTAAGCAGCATGTGCAGGAGAGAAGTGTAGAAAGTATGACAACAGGCAATATGTAAAGGAGAGGAGTGTTGAGGGTATGACAGTGGGAAGTCTATGCAGAAGAGAAATGTGGAGAGTATGAAGGTGCAGGAGAGGAGTATGGTGGTATCATGGGGGTGGTATGTGCAAAAACTAGAGTGCAGAGGGTATGATAACTTGCAGATCAGTATATTCTTTGACTTTACATAGATAGGAAGTAATGATCCTTCCTTGTGTGTTATCTATTCAGTGTTTCCAACTCTCTGTGATACCGATATCTCTTACATGGTCATAAATCCTCCTACGAGTTACCTTTTAGTTTTACCCATGCAAAATGCATTACATGAACATTGCAACAAATATATCACTGTTACTATTGCCAAGCTTCCTCCTCCAGCCAACATACCAGGTCCAACACCACACTCAAAACTCTCCTCCTTCGACCCAGTTACCACCGAGGAAGTTACAGAACTCCTTTCCAAGGCTTACTTCACCACCTGTCCCCTGGACCCTGTCCCCTCTTGATTATTGCAGCCTCCTTCCTGCTCTATCCTAAACTCTCTAACCCACATCTTCAACCTCTCACTCTCCATGAGAACCTTTCCCTCCCCGCTCAAACATGCACTGATTACCCCATACTTAAAAAACCTTCACTGGACCCCATCTGTTTGAATAACTTAAGACTCATCTCTCTGCTCCCGTTTGCCTCCAAGATTCTTGAGCACCTTGTTCACAACCGTATGAACTGCTACCTCACCGACAACAACCTTCTTGATCCCCTACAGTCTGGCTTCCTCCCACAACATTGCACTGAAACTCTACTACTAAAACTCACTAATGGCCTACTAACTACTAAAACCAATGGCCATTACTCTATACTCATACTCCTAGACCTTTCTGCTGCCTTTGACACAGTCGACCATCCACTCCTCCTCAGTAAACTCCACTCCATCGGCCTCCGTGACTCTGTTCTCTCCTGGTTCTCCTCTTACCTTTCTCACTGCACTTTCAGCGTCACATACAACTCCTCCTCCACTCCTCTCCCTTTTAATGTTGGGGTACCCTAAGGCTTTGTCCTTGGGCCCCTCCTTTTCTCTCTCTACACCTCCTCCCAGGGCCAATTGATAACTTCCCATGGCTTTCAATACCACATCTATGCTGATGACACCCAGATCTATCTCTTTACTCCCCACTGGCTAAATCCTGCCGCCTCAACCTTCGGAACATTTCCAAAATCCGGCCCTTTCTGACCAATGACACCACAAAACAACTTGTCCACGCCTTGGTTTTATCCCACCTTGATTACTGTAACTCCCTCCTCACTAGTCTACCATTTTCCCACCCTTCAGTCTATTATGAATGCTGCTGCTAGACTCATACACCTTACCAACCGATCAGTGACTGCTGCCCCTGTCTGCCAATCCCTTCACTGGCTTCCACTAACCCAACGTATAAAATTCAAAATACTAACCACAGCATAAAAAAGCCATCCACAACACTGCCCCTAGCTACATCACCACCCTCTTCCACAGATATCATACAAATCGCCCACTCCACTCCTCACAAGACATCTTGCTCTCTATCTCCCTTGTCATCTCCTCCCACACTCGCCTCCAGGACTTCTCCAGAGCCTCTCACCCTCTGGAACTCCCTACCGCAGTATGTCCGGTCAGCCCCCACCCTGTCTGCCTTTAGGCGATCTTTGAAAACTCACCTATTCAGGGAAGCCTACCCCACCTCCACCTAAGAACTGTACTTGTCTCACCTCCATCAGAACATCACCTACAGCTATCACCTTTTGTACCACCTCCCCCTTCCTTTACATTGTAAGCTCCACGAGCAGGGCCCTCCTATTCCTTCTGTACTGAAATGTATTGTAATTGTACTGTCTCCCTTATATTGTAAAGTGCTGCACAAACTGTTGGCGCATATAAATCCTGTATAATAGTAATAATAATAATAATAATATTGTTGAACAATTTACAAAATGCTTTGGAAAAAAACGTTGCCCATTCAGTAGTCTTATTTGTTTGGATGCATAGATATGACAGCATTGATTGCAGCTGCCACATCTGAATATTCCTTTAACCACTTCCTGTCACTAGGCCAGGGGTGGGCAAACTTTTTGACTTGAGGGCCGCAATGGGTTCATATATTGGACCCGGGGGCCGGACCAAGAGTAGATGAATGATGTGTATGTGTCATCCATAGTAAGTATAGTAATATTCCCCCATAGTAAGCATAGTAATTCATCCCCCATATAGTAATTCATCCCCCATATAGTAATTCATCCCCCATAGTAATTCATCCCCCATATAGTAATTCATCCCCCATATAGTAATTCATCCCCCATAGTAATTCATCCCCCATATAGTAATTCATCCCCCATAGTAATTCATCCCCCCTATAGTAATTCATCCCCCCTATAGTAATTCATCCCCCATAGTAATTCATCCCCCATAGTAATTCATCTTCCATATAGTAATTCATCCCCCCTATAGTAATTCATTCCCCATATTAATTCATCCCCCATATTAAGTCCCCAAGTCCCCCCTGTGTCAATTCACTTACCTTTGCTCCGCGCGTTCCTCTCGCCGTGTTCCCGCGCCGTTCCAGCGTAGCATGAAAATCTATCTCCTATGAGGATCTGTCCCCCTCGACGTATCTGCGCATGTGCCAGTTTCAGGCATTAGCAGCCGATCGGCGATCTCCGGCACATGCACAGATACGTCGAGGGGGGACAGATCCTCATAGGAGACAGATTTTCATGCTACACCGGTCTTCAGGGCGGACTGTGAGAGGAGCCTAGCGGGAGCCTAGCTCCGCGGGCCGGATTAAAAGGTCCGCCGGGCCGTAGTTTGCCCATTGCTGCACTAGGCCATTTTGTCCTGGACTTGAAGTCTTTAAAAGTGTCATTTTTCAGCCGTCGATCGACTGTTCAGTAAAAGTGTCACTGTAGTTTTTCATCATTTCATGGGCACATACAATTTTGAGTCTTGACATGTTTAATATCTACTGTATTTACTCAATGCAACTGCATCCGTTATATTTAAAAAAAAATGGGTAAAGCATTGTGTTTGTGTCTAAAATTAACTTTAATGTATTTTGTTCTAAAAATATGCATTTTATAAACAGCTGCACAAATGTCGTGCAAAGGAAAACTGCAACAGCCACCACTCCAGGACCTCTCCTTTCAGAAAATATCAAATGCTTTGGGGTCCTAAGTAATTTTCCAGCAAAAAATGCTGTTGTGTGTGTGAAAATTTTTTAAAAATGGGCATGTTAAAAATAAAAAATTGCAACGGACACAATGTGGTCAGTAGAGGGTGCAAAAATATGTTTTTCTGAATCGTAAGGATTGTATATAAGGGAGTCTCTCAGAAATTGTGCCCGTCTACATGTAATATGTGGACTGTCACTAAGAAATTGTTTTAATGTTCTATTTCCTTTTTAGTAAATACCAATGTTTTATAAGTAAAATCTACCATTATATTAATGTTTAAATCTAGTAATCAGTCTTCCTTATTAGTGTTCTTATGTTTAAAGATAAGATCCCCCTATATTTCTCTTTTGCCCCCATGCACGTTTTCCTGAAGGTCTTTTTTTTACCTTACCTTCTCTGTCTAATGCTGGGTATACACGCATAGTTTTGTTTTGGTTCAGCCCGTGGGTTGAATGAAAAACAATCTGACATACTCACGCATCCACATAAGCGATGTGGATACTGGGATCTCCTCTGCTATTCGCTGCATGTACTGATTGACTTCTGGTTTTCCAGCAGGACAGTTTTACAGATGCCAGTCATTAGACTGGCTTCTATTGAACAGACAGGGGTTCCTGATGAACTTCGGTCTGTGTGTAAATAAAGGTTTGTCTCCTTCCTGTTTGAGTTCTTGTTCTTTTGAACAGTTACAGCAGAGTCTCAGACACTGACCATATGGGATAAATTTAATGAGAAAAGTACCACAAATGCAACAACTCCTCCTGCGCTCAGGGACCCAGATCCGTAGGGGACCGATGGACCAGTACTCTTGAAGAATATGGAGGTTCGGCCAAGACCGATCAAAGGCTGTGCAGCTCAGACAAAAAGCTGGGGAAGCTCGATACAGGACACTTATGCTCAAAGGCATAACTAGAACCTTTAGGGCCCCCTTGCAACAAACCACAAAGGAGCCCCTTGACCCTTGCCCAGGGCCCTTCCCACTGATCTGGGTGCCCTTTACTCCCATTGTGGGGCCCTTTATTACAGTCCTGCAGCAAGACCCTTTCACATATTCTGAAGTGGGTACCCTTCCTGCCATCTTGGGCCCGCCATGGTGAGGGAACACCAGTGTCCAGTCGCAAATAAAACCTTTGAGACCCTGGTAGGTATACCACTGGTATCAGTAGGGTTTTTTTTGTTATTTTTTCATGATTTGTTTACAATTTAATTTTTTTTTTTTTTTTTTTTTACAATTTTTTTAGGAGCCCCATTGGGGGGCTTTAGTGAGATATCAGGGGTCTAAACAAATCTCTGGTGTTCACTTTTGAGACAGAGAAAGGAGATTAAGGACACAGCCCTTAATCTCCATCTCTGCATCCTCAGCAGCATAGAATGAATGGACAGGAATAGCTCTGTACAGACATTCCTGTGCATTTGCAAACTGAAGCATAGTAAACATACCAATCACTTACTCTGTCCATTTAGAAAAGGCCATTAAATGCCATATTTACCGGCCCCTTTCCTGCTCTCCATCCTGAAAGCATCCCCTGCAGCAGCCAGCAGGAGGGGAGGGGGTTCTGGCAGAGCTGTGGGGGACGAGGAGGTCCAGGAGAGCACAAAGAAGCCCGGGGACAGCAGGACCTGAATAGCAGGGCAGCATATGGAGGAGGCAATGCCCTCCCTTTTCCTCCTGTAGCCGTTGAATGCCTTCATGAGGGAGATAGGAGGAGAAGCAGGGCATTGGTTCCTCTATATGATGCCCCCACCACCCCTTCTATCCAGGTGTACAGGAGAGTCACACCAGCCCCCTTGAGCATGGGGCCGTGTAGCAAATGTGACCCCTATAGTTACACCCCTGCACGTGGTCCCCATAACAACACCCTCACTAGAGGTAGAACCCACAATACAAAAGTATTATCCCCAGAATAAATCTTTGCAATTGAATAGTAAACACATGATGGTCTGAATTGGTAGATTAATTTAAAAAAGGTTCCACAATTTCTTGTCCTATGTTGTGGGGGATGTTCAAATAAACATCCTCCAGATCAATGGTCACTAGAATTGTTTTTTGTAGAATGTGAAAACCCTATAAATTACCCAAGAAAGAAAATATATCTAGTGTGTAGGAAACAAGTTTTTCAACATGAGATCTAAGTTGTTTAACAATAAATTTACTAAATGCTTAAGATAACTGACCTCCCAGGTGGCATAGCGCTATTCTTTCAGATGCTCATAGAATGTAGTTTCAATAATATATTCAGCAAAACAGAACTTTTCCTGTTCATTAACTTATTTTATTAAAGGGGCAAATTCATCATGGAATCTCCTACTTAGCTACATGTGGATTTTTTTATGCACCATTTTGCAAGGTTTTATTACACTCTATGATGATCATTCAGAACAATATAAATGTGGGTTAACACACATGCTGGCAACCTGCCACTTAGGGGTCAACATATGCAGAAGACTAATTGCTGATGGGTTAAAGCACATATGTTGGGTGCTGAGGGGTTAATTCACATGATCTGGGTGCTGAAAGGGTTATCATACATGAGGAAAGACACACATACACTGCAGGTACTGAGTAGAAATTAGTTTGGGTACCTCTGCAGAGGGCTGCAGGCAGATACTGCTGTTGAACTAAGCTTCTTCTCTCTGAGTGCTGAAGCTCTAGACTGTATGTCTGGAATTAGTGATCAAAGTCTATGGGAATTATATGGACAGTGCTATATGTACATATTGTGTGGTGTAGATACTGCACAGTGAGGAGTCTCAGGGAGGGGAAGTTGGCGATTGACTGTTCTGGTAACAGGATACACTTATATACATGTGCTGGAGCAGGAACTTACTGGTAAAGTTCAATCTGTATGCTGGAAGTGGGATCTTACTGGGGAAAGACTAGTCTGTGTGCTAGAGGTTGGATCTCACTACTAGTGCATGAACTGTTAACGTCAAACTAAACCCATTGATTTAAAGCATAGCTAAACCCTCCTATGTTTTACATTCAAGGAAGCTGCCATCTTAGAACTTGTTTGTTCTGCAATTGCCATGGTGCTGCACATGTGATCAATTATGACACCAGCCATTTGATGGCTTGAGAGTTTGGTTGAGCCTTGAATGTAACTGATTTGGGAAACAGCTTGGTTTAGTTCTTTAACTGTTAACTTCAACTATTTCTAAAACAGTTTTTTAGAACAGTTACCTTGAAGGCATGTCTCTGGTAATAAATGTCACAGCTGCCATTATGCATATGTCAGGCCTTAACTACATTTTCAAGCCCTCAAATGGCTGGTGGCAAAGCTGATCACATGTGCAGCACCATGGTAGATCTAGATAGATGTTAAGATGGTTTTATCTTCAGCTGTAAAGGATGGGAGGATTTAGATCTGCTTTAAGCTAAATTTGACATGGCAGAAGTCCCCCCCATGACAAACTGAACTGTATATTTTACTAAATAAGATAGGATAACTGGATTTTTGTCTGACCTGTAAAATCCATTTCTTGGGTTATCCTAAAGCAATGGCCATGAGGGAAGGGAGACACAGCAACCACCAACAGGTCAAAACTTACTATACAGCAGCCGGCAAATTACACCAACCAAAAGCTGCGTCCTTATCGGCTTATACAGTGAGGAACAAAAGTATTTGAACACCCTGCGATTTTGCAAGTTCTCCCACTTCTACCAGGAGCGTGGGTGCCTCCTGGAATGTCCATCATCAGGCTTTGGTGGCACAGGTCTGCAAGGCTGAAACCTGGTCTTCAGTGCACATTTGTACAAGATTTTACCAGGTGAATGTACAGTACATTCACCTGGTAAAATCTTGTACAAATGTGCACTGAAGACCAGGTTTTAGCCTTGCAGACCTGTGCCACCAAAGCCTGATGATGGACATTCCAGGAGACACCCACACTCCTGGTAGAATGAGCCTTCACTAGAAAGAGCAGAGCCCTTCCTTTCAACTCATAGGCTTGAGAGATAGTCTGACAAATCCCATGGGAAATGGTTGACTTAATAGCCGCCTGACCCCGCTTTGGTCCATTTGGAAGGACAAACAGAAAGTCTGACCACCTGACTTCAGCAGTCAGTTTCAGATACAACCTGACTGTCTGAAACACACCTAAGGTGTGGAGGGCCTTGTCTCCTGGCTACCGAGGCCTTGGGAAAAAAAGAAGACAAACCAATGCCCTGGTTGATATGGAAGGCTGAATCCAACTTTAGCAAAAACTGCAGCAGAGCCCAAAGAATCACTCATAGTAGAATACTAGATTGAAGCTCGGACCTTATGAAAGTAGGTCTGGGTGAGCTGAAAGGGGCCAAGGAATATCCACCAGCATGTTCATGGTCGGAATACTACATGCTCCTGGGCCAAGCTGATGCGATCAGAATCACCGGTTCCTTCTCCACCTGAATCCTGCAATACGGGCACAGAAGAAGCTGTAACAAAGAGAAGGCATGAATCAGGGAGAACTTGTCCCATGGGGGTTTATTTACTAAAGCTGGAGAGTCCAAAATCAGACTCCCTTCTGCATAGAAACCAATCAGCTTCCAGGTTTCATTGCCAAAGCTTCATTGAACAAGCTGAGGTTAGAAGCTGATTGGTTTCTATGCAGAAGGGAGTCTGATTTTGGACTCTCCAGCTTTAGTAAATAAACCCCATGGTGTCACCAGAGCATCTACTGCAAATGCTTATGGATCACTGGTTCTGGAAATGAACTTGTCCAGTGTGGCATTGAACCTGGACACCAACAGATCCACATCTGGCGTGCTCCACCGCAAACAGAGTGCTTTGAAAACCTCTGAGCAGACAGACCACTTTTCCGGTGACAACTGTTGGTGCCTGAGGAAGTCCGCTTTCCAATTCTCCACTCCAGGAATGTGAACTGTGGACAGAGCAGGGACAGGAAGCTCTGCCCATGACAAGATGAGATCTACAGTATCTTTTACTGAGATGCTCAGCTCCTGTTACCCCCTTGATGTCTGAGGTATGCCACGACTGTGGCATTGTCGGACTGAACCCTTATTGGAGGGCCTTGCAACTCTCCTGACCAATGTAGGATAACCAGGCAAATTTCTTGCAGTTCCAGAAGATTGATGAGTGATGACCTCTTCTGCGGAGAATAAGTTCCCTGCACTGAAAAGTGAAATTGTAAAACAGACCCAGTTACCTGATACCTCTCCTGCTACATTTCTGCAAATGCCAGCAAATGTTCCCTCTCCCAAATGATTGGGCATGCTTCTTCATTGCGAGGAAGATTGAGTCCAGTTTTGCTTGCTTGGAGGACCAGGACTTCTTATGGAGCTGGGCCTGAGGCTTTGCTCTGCAGGCTTAAGCCTGGAGGTGATGAAAGGACTGCCTCATGAAAACAGGAGTAGAAGTAGAAGGAGCAGCTGCCCTCTGCAATGAGTACTTACCCTTCTTCTGGAGTGCTAAAAGAGAACGTTTACCTCCAGAAATCTTCTGGATATACTTATCCAAATCAAGCCCAAACAGACATTCCCTGTGAAATGGTAAACCTGCCATAAAACTATCATTTTGCATGGCACCCCTGCAGACCAACATTTTAGACGCAGAATCTTACACATGTGTACAGACAAAAATCCTAAGCGTGAAATCTGCCAAATGGAATCCTTTAAGCATCCACAGCAAAATAAAGAGCCCAAGGGAAACCTACTAAACCTTTGACTATCACAGCCTCACTGTGTTTTCTAACCTCCTGGATAAATGCCTCATTCCCCCTTTATTGCTGGGCCGGCCCGCACAAGGGAAAAGGATGCCTTGAGCAAAGATTCCAGACGTTTGTCAGCAGCATACTTAAGGACAGGGAAATGGTCCACCAGACATGTGAGACTGAATTCTCCCTCCATAGGGTATAACTGAATAAATCTCTTTGGTAGAGAAAACACCTCAGAGTTAGCCCAATCCATATACACCAACTCTTTGTGATGAGGGTGTAAAGGAAATGAATGGAAACCTTGTAGCAGCTGCCATGATCCCAGGGGTGAAACTTTCAAAGATACAGACTCGGGAAGTGGCAGTGACAGATTAATGCAGACCATTTCGACTAGAAAATTCACTGAGGCCTTCTGGGTTAACCCCTGACCCTGGGTTTCTTTGGGTGCAGAGTCCTAAGCATAGTTATCTTCTGCCTATTCATCCTCCAGTCCCCCATCATCTGCCTCTTCCTCATTGCCCACCCAATCCTCCTCCAACCAAGAAGAGGAGAAGGGGGGGGAATGCCTTTGCTTCCAACTATCTTGACCTACATTGATGAGTACCTTGGAGAGCTGCCATTGTATCCACACCAAACAGACGACAAATCCTCCTTAATTACACAAGGCTGTGTGTCTTAGATGTAGCCAAAAACCTGACAATGGAAAGGGTTTCAGACCTACCTGGACCCTAAGGGGAAATTGCAGTAGAGGGGTTACTTCTAGAGTCTTCCTGACCTGATGAAGGTACTTGTCACCCCTCCGCTCCTGTGTTCCCAAATCTCTGGCTGCTCCGTTTGGAAGACATATGGCCTGCTGATGATTCATGTAATTAGCTGAGAGGATTCTGTGCAAAAAAACAGAACAGTAGACTGGTTACTAGAGATGAGCGAATTATTCAAAAATTCGATTCGGCTGATTCGCCGAATTTGAGGAAGAAATTCGATTCGATGCGAATTTATTCGCTACGAATTTAACTTATAAAAAGGGTTTCTAGGCTTCAGAGAGCCTTTAAATTAGTGCAGAACACTGTACCTTTAATTTAAATGCCCTTGGAGATGAGGAAGGAGAAGGAGAAGGATGAGAAGAAGGAGAAGGATGAGAAGAAGGAGAAGGATGAGAAGAAGGAGAAGGATAAGGAGAAGGATGAGAAGAAGGAGAAGGATGAGAAGAAGGAGAAGGATGAGAAGAAGGAGAAGGATGAGAAGAAGGAGAAGGATGAGAAGAAGGATGAGAAGAAGGAGAAGGATGAGAAGAAGAAGGATGAGAAGAAGAAGAAGGATGAGAAGAAGGAGAAGGATGAGAAGAAGAAGAAGGATGAGAAGAAGAAGAAGGATGAGAAGAAGAAGAAGGATGAGAAGAAGGAGAAGGATGAGAAGAAGAAGAAGGATAAGAAGAAGAAGAAGGATGAGAAGAAGGAGAAGGATGAGAAGAAGAAGAAGGATGAGAAGAAGAAGAAGGATGAGAAGAAGGAGAATTCCAAGCCGGCAAAAAGTGTATCTGCAGAGCTCCGCTATTTCTTAGCGGAGCTCTGCAGATACACTTAGTGGAGCTCTGCAGATACACTTTTTGCCGGCTTGGAATTCTTCTTATTTTCATCCTACTTCTTCTTCTTCTTCTTCATCCTCATCTTCATCCTCTTCTTCTTCTGAGGATGAGGATGAAGAAGAAGAAGAAGAAGTAGGATGAATATAAGAAGAATTCCAAACCGGCAAAAAGTGTATCTGCAGAGCTCCGCTAAGTGTATCTGCAGAGCTCCTCTATTTCTGACAGTTCTCTGACATTCACATTTACAGCGGTTGAAACATTGTATCTATTTGTTTCCATAAATGGAAACAAATAGATACAATGTTTCAACCGCTGAGCTCTGCAGATACACTTAGCGGAGCTCTGCAGATACACTTAGCGGAGCTCTGCAGATACACTTTTTGCCGGCTTGGAATTCTTCTTATTTTCATCCTACTTCTTCTTCTTCTTCTTCTTCTTCTTCATCCTCATCCTCATCCTCAGAAGAAGAAGAAGAATGAAAAGAAGAAGAAGAAGAATGAAAAGAAGAAGAAAAAGAATGAAAAGAAGAATGAGAAGAATGAAAAGATTCTTCTTCTTCTTCTTTTCATTCTTCTTCTTCTTCTTCTTTTCATTCTTCTTTTCATTCTTCTTTTCATTCTTCTCATTCTTCTTTTCATTTTTCTCATTCTTCTCATTCTTCTTTTCATTCTTCTTCTCATTCTTCTTTTCATTCTTCTTCTTCTTTTCATTCTTCTTTTCATTCTTCTCATTCTTCTTTTCATTCTTCTTTTCATTCTTCTTCTCATTCTTCTTTTCATTCTTCTTCTTTTCATTCTTCTTTTCATTCTTCTTCTTCTTCTTTTCATTCTTCTTCTTTTCATTCTTCTTTTCATTCTTCTCATTCTTCTTCTCATTCTTCTTTTCATTCTTCTTCTCATTCTTCTTTTCATTCTTCTTCTTCTTTTCATTCTTCTTTTCATTCTTCTTTTCATTCTTCTTCTCATTCTTCTTTTCATTCTTCTTCTTCTTTTCATTCTTCTTTTCATTCTTCTTCTCATTCTTCTTTTCATGAAGAAGAAAAGAAGAATGAGAAGAATGAAAAGAAGAATGAAAAGAAGAAGAATGAAAAGAAGAATGAGAAGAAGAATTAAAAGAAGAATGAAAAGAAGAATGAGAAGAATGAAAAGAAGAATGAGAAGAATGAAAAGAAGAATGAAAAGAAGAAGAAGAATGAAAAGAAGAATGAAAAGAAGAAGAAGAATGAAAAGAAGAAGAAGAAGAATGAAAAGAAGAATGAAAAGAAGAATGAGAAGAATGAAAAGAAGAATGAGAAGAATGAAAATAAGAATGAAAAGAAGAAGAAGAAGAATGAAAAGAAGAAGAAGAATGAAAAGAAGAATGAAAAGAAGAAGAAGAATGAAAAGAAGAAGAAGAATGAAAAGAAGAATGGAAAGAAGAAGAAGAATGAAAAGAAGAAGAAGAGGAATGAAAAGAAGAATGAGAAGAATGAAAAGAAGAAGAAGAAGAATGAAAAGAAGAAGAAGAATGAAAAGAAGAAGAAGAATGAAAAGAAGAATGAGAAGAATGAAAAGATTCTTCTTCTTCTTCTTTTCATTCTTCTTCTTCTTTTCATTCTTCTTCTTTTCATTCTTCTTTTCATTCTTCTTTTCATTCTTCTCATTCTTCTTTTCATTCTTCTCATTCTTCTTCTCATTCTTCTTTTCATTCTTCTTCTCATTCTTCTTTTCATTCTTCTTTTCATTCTTCTCATTCTTCTTTTCATTCTTCTTCTCATTCTTCTTCTTCTTCTTCTTTTCATTCTTCTTCTTCTTTTCATTCTTCTTTTCATTCTTCTTCTCATTCTTCTTTTCATGAAGAAGAAAAGAAGAATGAGAAGAATGAAAAGAAGAATGAAAAGAAGAAGAATGAAAAGAAGAATGAGAAGAAGAATGAAAAGAAGAATGAGAAGAATGAAAAGAAGAAGAAGAAGAATGAAAAGAAGAAGAAGAATGAAAAGAAGAATGAAAAGAAGAAGAAGAAGAATGAAAAGAAGAAGAAGAATGAAAAGAAGAATGGAAAGAAGAAGAAGAATGAAAAGAAGAAGAAGAATGAAAAGAAGAATGAGAAGAATGAAAAGAAGAAGAAGAAGAATGAAAAGAAGAAGAAGAATGAAAAGAAGAAGAAGAAGAATGAAAAGAAGAATGAAAAGAAGAAGAATGAAAAGAAGAAGAAGAATGAAAAGAAGAATGAAAAGAAGAATGAGAAGAATGAAAAGATTCTTCTTCTTCTTTTCATTCTTCTTTTCATTCTTCTTCTTCTTTTCATTCTTCTTCTTCTTCTTTTCATTCTTCTTTTCATTCTTCTCATTCTTCTTTTCATTCTTCTCATTCTTCTTTTCATTCTTCTCATTGTTCTTCTCATTTTTCTTTTCATTCTTCTTCTCATTCTTCTTTTCATTCTTCTTCTTCTTTTCATTCTTCTTTTCATTCTTCTCATTCTTCTTTTCATTCTTCTTTTCATTCTTCTTCTCATTCTTCTTTTCATGAAGAAGAATGAGAAGAATGAAAAGAAGAAGAAGAATGAAAAGAAGAATGAGAAGAAGAATGAAAAGAAGAATGAAAAGAAGAATGAGAAGAATGAAAAGAAGAATGAAAAGAAGAAGTATTCCAGTACAGCAAAAAGTGTATCTGCAGAGAGCTCCGCTATTTCTGACAGTTCTCTGACAGTTCCTTCACATTTACAGCGGTTGAAACATTGTATCTATTTATTTCCGAATAAAAACATCTGTATCCTAAATGGAAACAAATAGATACAATGTTTCAACCGCTGTACATGTGAAGGAACTGTCAGAGAACTGTCAGAAATAGCGGAGCTCTCTGCAGGGACACTTTTGCCGGCTGATCGGGAAAAATCCGATTCGCGCACCCGAAGTATGCAAATATTCGGATTCGGCGCGAATCAAATTTTTCCTGAAATTCGAAACGAATTCCACTTCGCCTGGTTCGATTCGCTCATCTCTACTGGTTACCTTAGGAGACTAATCAAGTTGCCAGGTACCCCCCCCCCCATAGGTGTGCTTACATAACTTGTAACACCGGGGCTGAAAAACCTGGCCTTTATTGCTCCAGAATGCCTCCTTTAGCGCTAATTACTGCTGCCTGTGCTCCTCAGCACGTGATCCTTAGCATGTGCATTGCGTATCCAGATATGTTTGTTCTGGTCAAAATGGCTACTGCTACCAGGCCCCGCCTCCAGACATCGCCTGTGTGCGAGCGCTAATCCATCTTTATCCACTAGGGCCCCAGCTGTGTTCCCAGGAAACAGAAAATGGTGATCAGAGGCACACACACTCACTCCACACACTTTTTTGTTCAACCAAATAAAATAAATGAATAAAATAGGGCACCAAAGCCAAAAACTGTGGAACATCCAGCAGTTAGGCATTCAAGATCATGGAACACAGCTCCATGGTCATAGCCCCATCACTCTGTAGAGGGGAAAAAAGGGAGGGATAATCTGTACAGGTGGCTATACTACCTATACCCAGGGTGAATATCCTCTACAGGTACCCAAAGGCAACCCAGGCACTCACCATTCCTGCCACAGGACCTATACCTTTAAAGTATAAGATCAACTTTGGAACATGTTACATGTTCCACCTGTATTTAGGGTGGAATCTGTAACATGTTCCAGCTCCTGTCCCCTCTCCCCCCAACAACAGGTGGGGGTTCTTCTCCCCACACCCACTGTCACCTGCAGTCACTGCTCACACAACCATGTCAGTCATTCACAGAGAACACCGCAGCAGGTGTGCTTGTAGTTTGAATGAACTGTGAGTGCATTGATCAGCACACAGTCTTCTTCTAGCTTTGTAGCAGAAAGCCTGTATGGGAAATTGGTACAAAGCTAGAGGAAGACTGTGCCAGTGCCTGACATTGCACCCATGATTGCAGGTGCAGTGCTTTTCAGCTTTCTGTAAAAATAAATAAATAAATGCAGAATTTTTTTAACCTGCAAAATCGTATGCATTTATTATTTTTTATAAGGTGAACTTAGCCTGTAAAGTTACATGTCCCATATTCACCCATCATGGCTGGTAATGCTTTATTGGACCTTCAGGAACTTGATCCCTATTGCTGGGGTCCACTGCCCTTGTCCTATAGCGCACCCTGCCAGAATCACCTTGTCAGTTATTACTCTTCAGGGTTCTGTGTACGCAGGATCCAGCGCCGACTGGTTGAATTACAGGCAACCCACAACTTGTCTTCTTCAAACGCTGCTGGGTACAGGTACCATTCTGAGCATTTTGTGCTCTAGGAATGGATTTGGATAAGACCAATCTCCTGATCCCTGCAGGAACCTTTGGGCATCTTGTAGCATTGTACAGAGAGCTGCACAGCAGTGACCATCACCTTCATACACTGGTGAAAAGCTTGAGGTACTTCCTGTGTAGGAGGTGTTATATAGGAGAGGACTTCCTGTTTTTTATGCCAGTGCTATACCAGTTATACCCGTAGGTGGCACATAACCCTATGAGTGAGGAACAATATTGCAGCTCTGTATCCCATAATAATATCATATGCAGAAGTGATGAAAATGCACTATATCAATTTATTTTCATAATTATTTATGTATGCATTATATTTTCATCCTTATAAAATCTCTGTTTTAGATATATCAAGAAGCACATCTCCACCCGAAAGACCACCTTCAAAACGTAGGAAAACAGGTACACATTTCCACGGCAAAAAAAAGTAATGAACCAGTTTTCATTGTGAAGTATCTTGATATCTACAATATGTTTTATGCTTATGGAATTTTTTCATCCTTTGCAAGCAAGTTAAAATGGAGTTCCAGCCATTTTTGTGTTTATTAAAAGTCAGTCGCTACAAAAACTGTAGCAGCTGACTTTTAATAAACAGACACTTACCTGTCCCAGGGTCCAGTGATGTGCTCACCTGCTCCGTTCCTTCTCTTCTTCTTCTCTCCAAGGTGCCAGCATCTCAACTGTGGGCACCAGGCTGTGACAGCTTGTGGCTTCACAGCTGGGTGCCCACTGTGTATGCGCGAGTCACGCTGTGCCTCATGATTTCTCCAGCAGTCTTGTGGGACCTGTGAAGGTTCCCAGGAGACAGCGGGAGAAAAGAGGGGGCCGCAGTTCCGGCTCAATTCACTGTGGCAAACTGAGCCGGAAGTGGTCAAAACCAGATACCCCCAAAAGGTCCCCCCAAAAGGTGCCAAATATGGCAGTGGAGGAGGGAGGAGGCAAACAAGAGGAGCTTCCACTTTTGGGTGGAACTCCACTTTAAAGCGGCCCAATCATTAGCATTCACACATAAATCAATTGAACATGTCACTCTTACCAAATCTTACCAAGAATAAAACCTTTGTTCTTTAGCTCTCTTATGTGAGCCAAAGCTTAGACAAAAAATACCATGGTGTTTGACTTCCAGGTGCATTATGTTATACAATTAAAGCAAATGTGGAGTACAGTTAGCTGGAGTGGCACCACATCCAAATACATATATGAAAACCAAAAAAGAAGAAAGAAAGGACTTTAAAGTGCCACACATAACTCCCAAAAGATTGAGTACTCAACTTAAATAAAAGCAGTAAACTGATTTAATACTTGTTAAGTGTACATCAATAAAAACAATCCATTCAATACAGTAACAGGTTAGTTGTGTAAATATCTCTGAGATAGCGCTTGTCCTGCTAGGCCTTATTACCAAAAACTGTGTTCATACAAATACATATTATTATATGGTAGACAAGTTGGGCCAGAATGCAGGAGGATAATCACATGCCTCAACTCGTTGCGCCATTTATTGGCTTCATCAAGAGACCCTAATGTGCCAAGGGTTAAATCACAGGTAATTTACATATGTACATTAGTGTACATATACAACACTAACATATAACAGTCAAGTACTTACAAATGCATAACCATAACTTTGTTTGTATAGCACTGCATCCAAACAGGAAATAACCCAAAACAAAAAGGCAGCACACAAGACAATGGAAGAATACAATCACATAATATAGGACAAAAACAATGAACTATGATATGGACAGCCACAAACTATCACAACAATCAACACAACATACACAAATCAACACCAACATTTCATCTCCACACCAAACATATACCACCCTAACAACCATCCAAACTACCCCAAACATCCCACAGCCAAATACAGATGAAGAACAAAGGTCTTGACACAAATATCCAACAAGCCTCCCCAAAACTGAAAATAAAAACCCCTAGTGTGCCAATCTCCATCCAAGAACCAGCTCAGAGGCGCCCATCTGAATACACATGCCACATTCATGCTCTTGATAAATAATGATGAAAATCAAAATCAATTGAATGTAAATAACATACAGTACATGGAACAGCCAAAGGGGAAATTTGCTAAACATGGATTAGGACAAAAACATGGAAAGGTGAAAAGAGACAACTTGATATAACATAAATAGCATAATCTTCTATTTTATAGGAATGGTTTACAGCTGATGTGTTCATTAAACCCAGGAGTTTTAGTCGCACTAAGTGTAATGATCCATTTTGTTTCCAATCTCAGTAACTGGGGATCAATATCCCCCCACATTCAGATGCAGGCACTTGCTCCAATTATGGTTATACAGTACAATTACAGACTTCAAAGAGTATATTGTTTTGAGTCGTACAGCCTGTTTCTGCTTGACTTGCAGTGACAGAATTTTCACATGGCATTACCAGGAAGCAGAGCCTGCATATGCAATGAGTAACTGGTGGTTGCACCCATGCACATTTATAGTATTTGTATAATCTATAAATAGCTACAAGAACAAGGAAAGCTTAATCCATGCTGATGAGATTATGCACATTACAGCGTTAACTTGCAGTATGATACAGGGTAACAGTAGGGTTTCAGCAGTTTTATACTGCATAATAATATGGTAGTGGGATCAGCACAGTTCCTAAAGAGGTCCAGTTCAGAATTCAAATATCTTCAAGATTTCTGTCCTATACATTCTTGAACCTCTAAGCCCCCATTCCAATTACTGCAATGTGACATCAGGCATTGTATGCATTATCATGCTTCACATGGAGAGCTGTCCAATCATTTCAATGAGCTACCCTACATGTAACAAACATCATACATAATCCCATACACTTTTTGAGTTTTGCACATTTTAAACTTTGCTCTCTGCCACATTTGTCATGTGTTTTCTTGCACATCTAAAACCGCAGTTCTTACTCGGTGTGTTTGGGGTGCCATTAGCAATAAATGGCGTCACTGCTGGGCACTGACTGGCAGCACTGCTGGGCAGCACTGATGGGTTACACTGCTGGGCGGCAATGATGGGCATTGGTGGTGACACTGCTGGGCACAGGTGGGTGGCATTGCTGGGCACTGCTGGGCAGAACTGGTGGGTGACACTGCTGGACACTAATCATCAGGGCACTGATCATCAGTGCCCTAATGATCGGTGCCGATCCCTCCTCTGACAATTGCCGGTTATTGGTAGTACTTTCCTCACGCTGTGACAGTGTGAGGAAAGTACAGCCGATAACCAGCAACTGCATTTACCGTTGATCTTCTGTGTCATTGGACATGGCTGATCATGTGGTAAAAGGCTGCTGTGATTGGCCTTTTACCACATCACGTGATCAGCTGTGTCCATAGGACACAGTGACCATGGAGATCGCAGGGTGCGCGCCCCTGGGGGCGCCGGGGAGGGAGCATTCTGGGAGGATATCATTTGACGCCCTCCCAGAACTGGCCGGCCGCAGTGAAGCCGTCAATCAGCTATCTGCGGTCAGCAAGTGGTTTTAAGATTGATTTGTTTGAAGATAATTCTGAGAAATGGCTGGGTTTTTGAAGTTTTGTTTATTTATTGCAGAGCATGGTACAGTACCTGTACATAGTTTATAAATAGCATGAATAAATGCACCACCAAGGGAGCATTGCACTAGCTAACAACCCGCAGCTCACAATAATTTCAATAATACACTGTCAGAGAGTAAACAGAATGGTGATATTGATTTAGGCTAGGTTCACATCTTTGAATGTTGCGATTGATGCATTTTTCCAGTGCGTTTTGTGGTGCGTTTTTGAACCCACATTTTTGATGTGTTTTGCATTTCTTTTGCCAATAGGAAAGTTTTGACTGATGCCACTTAGATGTGTCTTTGGTGTGACTGTAAATGGGTGCAACTTGGATGCGAGTTTGGATGGGTGTGACTTGGATGCGACTTGCTGAATGTAAAAAAAAAGAACGCTGGTAAAAAAATAAAAAAACTACGTGGGGATCCCTCCCTAATCTGTACCAGGCCCTTTGGGTCTAGTACGGAATTTGAGGGAAACCCCATGCCAAATATTTTTTTAAAAATCCCCTTCAAAATCCATACCATACACTTATCTGAATACTGGCCAACCAAACCCAGACAAAAAAAAAATTTAAAAAGTGCAAAATGCATCAAAAAGCAACACTTGCATTTTTGGTGTGGTTCCATTAAAGTCTATTGCACAAAAAACACAATCTGCTGTGGGAAAAGAGTCCCTAATCCTTTAAAAAAAAAACACAGTGGCTCAAAACGCACCGATGTGAACTAGATCTATAGGAAATCATGTTAAATGGAGTGTAGTGCATTTTTGCAAAGTGGAAAACGCACTGAAAAATGTGTGAAACTAAGCTAAGAGAGTAGGAGCTATACTTGTAATAGAACAAACATGGATGTGGGATAGATGAGAAAAATCCAAGAGTTGAAGATAAAGCCTAAACATAGCTGATTCCCAGAAGCTAACAATCTGATTATACTAAAGGGTATTGCACTGTAAGACCAGGGAGTAGTTTCAGATGAAACTCCAGAGGTAGGAGGAGGAGAGGAGAAGGGGGAGTTAGAGGAAGGGGGACCAAGAAAGAGGCAGACACTGGGAGAGGTAAGCAGGGGAATCAGATTGCTGTCCCTGGGAGAAAAAGAACAGGGCTTAGCAGGCTACTCAGGTTGGGTATGTGCATTCAGATAGGTGTCAGTGTAGACAATATTACCAGGGCATCCAAGTGGACCTGAAGGCCTCTTCAGTTTTATGGAGAGTAGCGCTAAGGTTTTCCATGTGCCTGATCTTGTTGACCTTTGTGCACAAAAGAGATTTATTGGGTAGGCACATTTGTTTCCACCATAGCGGAATACAAGCCTTCACCATGTTCAAAAGATGAATGGTCAAAGAAGATTTGTATTTCTTAATCTGTCTCTCTGAAGGATGCAACAGGCAAACAGTAGGGTTATCACTCACATCTACTGAAGTGAGCAGTTTGATGATGCCCATCACATCCTGCCAAAAAGGTTCTACTTTCGGCCAGTGCCAGAATAAATCTCTGAAATGTAAGCAGTTTAGAGCAGAGCTCCACCCAAAAGGGGAAGTTCCACTTTAAGGCTTTGTCGCCCACTCCCACTCTCTGGCTGTGTCCATGCTGGCGGCCCCTTGTAGCTGCAACCGCTAAGTATGCACTAAATAGTGACATGACTAATCACAGACTGAGGATTCTTCCGGCCACAGCAGGATGCCCTGGGACGAGAGACAAGGTGGAGACTGAAAGGTGGAATCATTGCTCCAAGTGCTGGATAGGATGTACTGAAGATTTGACATGCTAGTGAGTCATGAGAAACTTTATACGAAAAGGATAAGTGCCATGGGCATTTGGAACGTTTGAATACAGGCGTTACTATGGCTTTGTTCTCCCCACTCAGATGTATGCCGCCAGTCTACTCCATGTCATCTGCTTTCTAACCTGCTCCTCATTTGTTTCCGACCATTGTTTCAATACAAAAGCCTATACACGGTGCAATGCTGGGGACTATCCGTAGTGGTGCAGTAATGATCTGCCTTTGAATGAGTACTTATATGCGTTATGAGGCAATGAATCTTTTTAGATCCGGTCTCCTTTTGGACATATGAGATGACAATTATATAAATTTTCTGGCACTGGAGCGTTCCCTGTGGTACAATTTTGTGGTATTGAAAGCAAGTTGTGCTGATTCAGATACTCAGTATTACGTGATATGCATGTGGGTATGACTGTAGCGTGTGACAGCCCAGGCTCAAATGGGGTAATATTGAGTTGACAATGTTGTGAGCCCCTATTTTAAAAGTGGTTTGGGAAAATTCAGTTACTGTATATTTGCCTTTTGATAGTGATTAATTTTTTTATATATGATATGTATTTAATAAAGTTTTTTAATTTTTTTTCACAATATGCTGCAGTTGGTTTCCTTGTGAGGCTGCTTTCTATAAGTTAATACCTCTTTGGCACTACGTATATACATTTTTGGATGACAACTACACTAACCTACAGTTGTGTCCAAAATTATTCAACCCCCAATGCTGTAAAGGGGTTTAGGGACTATAGTGTACATTTGGAATTGTATTCAGAATCAAATCCTACAAGGACGTTGTAACTACCCAAATGCAACTAAAATGACATCAATTGTTTATGTAATACAGTAGTAAATGGTTCTTATGTGGTTTCTTCATTGCCACAATTATTCAACCCCTTAAAGACTACCACTCTGAAGAACAGAGGTTCATACAGGTGCTTTCCATCAGGTATTGAAAACACCTGTGGATGTCACCGAGCAGCAATCAAGCATAATAAGCACCAATTAGGCAGCTTTAAAATGACTGTGATACTCAGCTCCTTCTAGACATTTACTGGTGTGGTTACAAACATGGTGAAGGCAAGAGAATGGTCCAGGAAGACAAGAGAAGAGGTGATTTCTCTTCACAGGAAGGGCAATGGCTATAAGAAGATTGCAAAGATGTTAAACATACCAAGAGACACCTTAGGAAGCATCATTCGCAAATTCAAGGCAAAGGGCACTGTTGAAACGCTACCTGGTCGTGGCAGAAAGAAGATGCTGACTTCGACTGCTGTGCGCTACCTGAAGCGTAGAGTGGAGAGAAGTCCCCGTGTGACTGCTGAGGAACTGAGAAAAGATTTGTCAGATGTGGGTACAGAAGTTTCAGCCCAGACAATAAGACGCACACTGCGTAATGAAGGCCTCCGTGCCAGAACTCCCAGGCGTACCCCCTTGCTGTCTCCAAAGAATAAGAAGAGTCGACTGCAGTATGCCAAAAGCCATGTGGACAAACCACAAAAGTTGTGGGATAGTGTTCTGTGGACTGATGAAACAAAATTAGAACTGTTTGGGCCCATGGATCAACGCTATGTTTGGAGGAGGAAGAACAAGGCCTATGATGAAAAGAACACCTTGCCTACTGTGAAGCATGGTGGAGGGTCAATCATGCTTTGGGGCTGTTTTGCTTCTGCAGGTACAGGGAAGCTTCAGCGTGTGCAAGGTACCATGAATTCTCTTCAGTACCAGGAGATATTGGATGGAAACGTGATGCAGTCCGTCACACACCTGAGGCTTGGGAGACGTTGGACCTTTCAACAGGACAATGATCCCAAGCATACCTCCAAGTCCACTAGAGCATGGTTGCAGAGGAAAGGCTGGAACATTTTGGAGTGGCCATCGCAGTCACCAGACTTAAATCCGATTGAGAACCTCTGGTGGGACTTAAAGAAAGCAGTTGCAGTGCGCAAGCCTAAGAATGTGACTGAACTGGAGGCCTTTGCCCATGAAGAATGGGCGAAGATACCCGTAGATCGCTGCAAGACACTTGTGTCAAGCTATGCTTCACGTTTAAAAGCTGTTATAACTGTAAAAGGATGCTGTACTAAGTACTAAGATTGAATGTCACTTGGGGGTTGAATAAAACTGATAATGCTGTGAGCACAGAAAAGACATTTGTGGTTATTTCATTATAACTGTTATGTTATATTTGTCTGACCTACAAGTGCCTCTTTAATGTAAATGTAAGCAAGATGACTGAATGATCAAAAGCAATGTCAAACTGGCCAAAACACTCAATTTCAGTGGGGGTTGAATAATTTTGGACACAACTGTAGCAGACATATTAAAGTAGAACTACAGTATAAGCAAACTTTTTTTTTTTCATTTTGGATAGCGTAATGGAGGGTTATAGCCCCTGACAGATTTTTTTCCCGCCATCTCTGTCCCATTTTTGGAGATTTCCCTTCACTTTCTGCCCCATAGCCAAACAGGAAGTGAGAGGAAATCCCTGCAAATTAAGGGAATCCCTTTGGGACCCCCAGGTCACCACAACTAGTGTCTCCATTG
Organism: Staurois parvus; assembly: GCF_062004578.1. Taxonomy (NCBI): domain Eukaryota; kingdom Metazoa; phylum Chordata; class Amphibia; order Anura; family Ranidae; genus Staurois; species Staurois parvus. The sequence goes on from NW_028317996.1 coordinate 3,737,313, forward strand.
GAAGATTTCCCTCTATCATTTTTTTGGGGACAACACAAAATTGGGGATTTAGTTTCACTTTCAATGACAATGGTAAACAGGACAAATTGAGTGGTTGCATCTTCTTAACAAGGGCACAGGCAGCAATAAAACCTGACAAGTGTTAAAACCCCTTTCCACTCTATCCAAAACTAAAAAGAAAATTGCCTTTAGTTACACTTTAAGTTATTTAAGTGGGTAGATTGTTATGCAGCTATTTTTTCATCTGTTTATGTTTTTACTTTTTGTACTCTGATGAAACATGCTACTTTAGATTCATTGCAAGTTTGTTGTTTTAAAAAACACTAGGTGTACCTTTGACGACTGCTATCACTAATGGAAGCAATAACTCACTGGAAGTATTCGGTATTTCATATTTAGCTTCACCTTCAGAATCACTTGGATTACCAGGTATGAACAGCACTTGCAGCTATTAAATAGTCACTTATTTGGGGAAAAAATACTGATAAAACATATTTTTATTTTTCCTAGGAGTTCACACGTTCCATTCCAGTGCTCTTCCAGATATTTCAGCAATTTTTTCCCAGCAAGCTCTCGGGGTTCCAGTATTTCCTTTATCAAATGTGATTATTTGCACAGGCAAGTACAAAATGTTGACCTTGAGATAAAGATTATAAACATAGACTACTGCCAGGATTGGTATTAAAGCCTTGAAAAACACAGAAAGCACTCTGCCTACTCAGAAAGATTTTCTTCCTGGTGTTGTCACAGTGCATCAGCACACCAAATTCTATTCTGTTAGTAATGTGGGAATCCTGGAACATGTCTGCTTGTGTGGTATACCCAACTGTTCACATTCATTAATCACATTCATTAATCCTGATGAAAAAAAAGGAGCATTACCGTTTTTGACTGCCACCAATGAGATATCAATTTGCCTTTGACGTTTGCACATTGGGGTGAAAGGATATTATATGGGCTTCAGGAATTACACTGCTACTGCCTATTTACTAGTTTTGAAAAAGTAGTCTGTGTTTGCTGTGGATTGATTAGTGTTCAGATAAGGGTAGATTGTATTTTTTCATTTTAGCACAACTCCAGTGTGTTTGGATGGTTTAGTAGCAAACAACGTAATAAAAAAGGCAGTTGAAAAGCTAGGCATTCTTTCAACGGGGGTCAGTAGAGCAGTGGATGGTGTCAGTCAGTAGAGTAGTTGACAGTGTCAGTAGGGCAGTGGCTGGTGTCAGTAGAGTAGTGGCTGGTGTCAGTAGGGCAGTGGCTGGTGTCAGTAGGGCAGTGGCTGGTGTCAGTAATGCAGTTGACAGTGGCAGTGGGGATGTATGATCTATAGGAATTGCCTGGGATTTAGACACCATCTAGGAACACATAGATCAGATTCCCACAGAGCTGGAGCTGGTCATCTTCACCTTCCTTCAATGCCCTGCACCCCCCCCCCCCACTAATCTTCCTAGGACCAAGCTTGGGGTCTGGATCACTTCAAGATTGTTACCCCCGGGTACTATTGGAGCTGACTTTGGCTCGGTTTCTGGCCAGATCTTTTCAAAAAGCAGCAAGGTGGCCAACGCTGCAGGCTGAATCCCTGGCTGGGTCCAGATGCCAGCTCTGCTCAGCAGCAGTGTGGCAGGGCAGGCTCACTGTCACTCATACCAAGCAGATGGTGTGTGAGTTCACTCCCTGTGTGAATACAGCTCGGGTGAGTCTATGACAATCCAGCACAATCTTCAAAAATCCCAGCTAATGACAGCTGCAGTCATCCAGCTGACTCTCTTAATTTGGCTCCCGGGGCGGCGCCCCTCTCAAGTTGGTGCCCAGGACACATGCTTCCCCCTTAGTTTCAGCCCTGGAAACAGGAGTCAATCAGCAAAATACAACAGTAAACTCAGATTTTTGTGCAAAGTAGATCATAATTTACATGAACCTTGCAATGTTTTACTAAAGTGTATATACAGGCAAAACTTTTTTTAACTACTTGACCCCCAGGCCTTTTCTAATGCTTCACACATACATGTAAAAATCAGCATTTCTTGGCTTGAAAATTACTTAGGACCCCCTAACATTATATACATTTAAGCAGAGGCCCTGGAGAAAAAAATGGTTGTTGTGCATTCTGTACAGAAGGATTTTCAGAATTTGGGCCAGAATCTTCAACAGTTAGGGTGTACTTTCACATTTTCAGAGGTCTTACCTGTCTATAAGGGACAACAAGAGAAAAGTACTTTGTATAGCAGAGTTCAATGCTTGGTTAAAGAACTGGTGCAAATCTGAAGGTTTTGGTTATATTAGTCATGATGCTAGCTGATGGTCTGACATTGAGCTGTGCAAAAGTGATTGTCTACATCCCTCACACAAGGGCACTGAGCTTCTTAGAATAAAATTCATGAGTTTTTTGGAAATACATTTAAACTGAGAGCTGGGGGCAGAGATCTAATTGTTGAGGAGTATTCTGCCACCAGCAGGTAAAAAACAATGTGAGGGTTTGTGTTGCTGAGGACTGAGGTAATGGGGTAGTTACTAAAGTTTCTGGTGCTAAAAATAAAGCAGTAGATAGAAGTGTTTGTCATGTCATGTGCACTAATGCTCATAGTTTAGACAACAAGCTTTGTGAGCTGACAGCTCTGATGTCTAGGGAGTTGATCTTGTTGCAATTACAGAGACATAGTTCAAGGTTTCCAGTGACTGGGAAATAACTGTAGCAAAGTACACATTATACAGGAATGACAGAGTAGGGAAGAGGGGAGGTGGAATTGCCATATACAGTTGTGTTCGAAATAATAGCAGTGTGTTGAAAAAAGTGAATACAGCTCAAAATCCTTCTAATAGCTTTTATTTCCATACACACAAATGCATTGGGAACACTACAAATTATATTCCAAATCAAAACATGAAGAAAAATATATCAAATTTGTGTTGTTCCTCTAAAAAAATTGAAGAAATGTGAATATTAGACTGTTCAAAAAAATAGCAGTGTTTGCATTCTTCTTTACAAACTCAAACATTCACTATATAAACTGAAAAATGTGAAGATTTTGCTTTCCTTTGAATCACTTAATTAATATTTAGTTGTATAGCCACTGTTTCTGAGAACTGCTGTACATCTGTGTTGCATGGAGTCAACCAACTTCTGGCACCTGTGAACAGGTATTCCAGCCCAGGATGATTGGACTACATTCCACAGTTCTTCTCTATTTCATTGTTTTTGCTGCATTTTTGATGTCACCCCACAAGTTTTCTATTGGATTAAGATCCGGGGATTGGGCTGGCCACTCCATAACGTCAATCTTGTTGGTCTGGAACCAAAATGTTGCACGTTTACTGGTGTGTTTGGGGTCGTTGTCTTGTTAGAACACCCATTTCAAGGGCATTTCCTCTTCAGCATAAGGCAGCATGACCTCTTCAAGTATCCTGATGTATTCAAACTGATCCAAGATCCCTGGTATATGATAAATAGGCCCAACACCGTAGTATGAGAAACATCCCCATATCATGATGCTTGCGCAACCATGCTTCACTGTCTTCACAGTGTACTGTGGCTTGAATTCAGTGTTTGGGGGTCGTCTGACAAACTGTCTCCGGCCACTAGACCCAAAAAGAACAATCTTACTTTCATCAGTCCACAAAATGTTGCACCATTTCTCTTTAGGCCAGTCAATGTGCTCTTTGGCAAATTGTAACCTCTTCAGCACGTCTTTTTTTCAACAGTGGGACTTTGCGGGGGCTTTTTGCAGATAACTTGGCTTCACATAGGCGTCTTCTAATTGTAACAGTACTCACAGGAAACTTTAGACCTTCTTTGATCTTCCTGGAGCTGATTGTTGGCTGAGTCCTTGCCATTTTGGCTATTCTTCTATCCATTCGAATGGTAGTTTTTCACTTTCTTCCACGTCTTTCAGGTTTTGGTTGCCATTTTAAAGCATTTGTGATAATTTTAGCTGAGCAGCCTATCATTTTCTGCACTTCTTTATATGTTTTCCCCTCTCCAATCATCTTTTTAATCAAGGTACGCTGTTCTTCTGAACAATGTCTGGAACGACCCATTTTCCTCAGAATTTCAGAGAGAAATGCACTGTAACCAGCATGTACAACAATTGCTGCCTTCCTTCCTTAAATAAGGGCAATAATTGCCACCTGTTTTTCAATGATTGAATGACCTCAATAATAGAACATGCCCCTTTCAATTAGTAATTCAATTACACAGAATCAGCAGCATGCATGTCATGACTGTTGGGTCTGTTGGATTTCTATTACTCTACTACACCTGCTAGTAAATTATTTGCCATGTAGAAATATAATTTCTACCAAAAACAGTGATTGATCAGGTTAGTGATGTCTGACTGCTATTATTTTGAACACAACTGTATGTCAAAAATAGCATAACGCTAACATTAATTAAAAAAACAAATGACATACTTGAAGCCCTCTGGATTTGCCTTACAACCAGAGAGGGATCCTCCCTTAGAATTGGTGTAGTATACAGACTCCCAGGACAGACTGATAACTTGTTGATTGATAAGATAACTGAAATGGCAATTAAGGGAGATGTTTTAATTATGGATGACTTCAACATACCTGATATTAACTGGAATTCTCAAACTGCTATTACAAGCAAGAGCAGGAATGGAATGGAGGCAATAAATGGGGTTTCTCTGAAACAGTAAAAAGCCAAGGAGATCATATTCTAGATATACTGACAAATGGTGGTGAGTGAAAAATTAGGTTCTAGTAATCACCACTGTCTTTGGTTTGATATTAAAACAAGGCTGAAAATCATATACAAAACAAAAGTTTTAAAACTCAAAAGGACAAATTTAGCTGAAATGGGGTAATTTCTGAAAAATTAATTAACAGGTTTGAGTAATAGAACAGGAGTCAGTAATTAGTGGGTACTGTTAAAGTCTGCCATTCTGGAGGTAACTAGATTGTATGTCAGGCAAATTAGTAAGAATAAACAGAAGAAATAAAAAAAATATGGTTCACCAAAGTGGTAACTAGAATAGTAAAGGAGGAAAAATCATCATATCAGAGATTCAAGGAAACAGAATGTGTAGCTGAAAGAGAAGTGTATACAAATAGACAAAAGGAGACAAAACACGTTATAAGTTTTGCCAAAGCCCACAGGAAGATGAGGAAATGGCTAAATTTAATAAGAAAGGAAACAAAACCTTTTTTTTGGTATACCAGCGATGGAAGAAAAAAAATACAGTGGAAGCACTAAAATGAAAACTGGGCACAACATTTATGTTGAGGGAGACCTGGATGTAGCAACCCATTTAGGCAATTACTTCTGTTCAGCCTTTCCAGAAATAGATTGCACTAACAATAAGTTAGGAGATCATATTGTGATGGTTCATTTTCAGCATTTCTGGACAGAGGTAGCAAAGAAACTGGCTCAGTTAAAGCTTAATAAAGTAGTGGGCCCTGATGTTGATCATCCCAGATTTGTAGGAGAACTTCAAGGTATAGTTGTTGGACCATTATTGGATGGTAGGACTGGCAGACAGCTAATATTGTAACTATCCACAAGAAAGGTAGCAAAGTAGAAACAATTATAGGTCAGTGAATTTAACATTGGTTGTAGTCAAGTCAATGGAATCACTCCTGGAAAGAAGGATCATTGATCACTTAAAAACACACAACTTGCTGAACCCAAAGCAACATGGCTTTACTGAGGGCAGATCATGTCAGACTAATCTGATTGATTTTTCTTTCTACAGTGGGTATAGAAAAGAATCACCCCTTTAAAATAATCACATTTTGTTGCTTTGCAGCCTGAAATGAAGACAGACACAGTATTTGTTTTATCCAGCTGTATTTACTCAGCGCAACTTATAACATCCAAGTGAAAGATATGACAACAACATGTCAGAAAAAAATGTACAAAATTCAGAAACAGAACCACTGAGTTGGAAAAAGGATCACCCCTCCTAAAAAAAACTCAACCAGCTGTAGTTAATCACCTTCTCAATGGCACGCAGAGACATTTGACTTTCAACTGTGATTAGCTCAGCATGAAAAGAGCTTTCCTGGAGCATTTCAGTCCCTGATGGTGCAACTGACGCAAGCAATCAACTGTGGGTAGAATGGCATTGTCAATAGATCTCCAGGATAAAGTCGTGGGCAGGCACAGGTCAGGAGCTGGATAAAAAAAAATTTTCAAAGGCTTTATCAATGCCTAGATGCACAGTGAAGTCTATTATTAAGAAGTGTAAGTTATTTGGTACAACACAGACACTCCTTGGATCAGGGCGTCACTCCAAACTGAATTAACAAGCCAGGATGAAACTGGTCAGAGAAGCTACCAAGAGACTTACAGCAACCCTGAAGCAGTTGCAGGAATTTATGACAAAGAGTGGTCATTGTCTGCATGTGATAACAATATCACATATTCTCCAGAAAATTGGCTTGTATGGGAGGGTTGCAAGAAAAAAAGCCACTCCTCAAGAAAGGCCAAGATGCACCTTGAAGATTCTGAGGCCACATGAAAAAAGGTTTTATGGTCAAATTAAAGTAAAATTGAATTATTTGGCCTCAACACTAATCAATATGTCTTGTGGAAATCCAATACAGGTCACCATCCAAATAACAGCATTCTTACAGTAAAGCATGGAGGTGGTAATATCCTGTTATGGGAGTGTTTCTCTGCAGCAGGGACTGGAGCACTTGTCAAGATGGAAGGAAAAATGGATGAGGCAAAATACCGTCAAATTCTGGAGGAAAATCTGCTGCTCTTTGTCAGGCAGTTGTCAATGAGAAGAAGGTTTACCTTCCAACATAATATTGACCCAAAGCACACAGCACAAATGACCACACAGTGGTTGAAGGAGAAAAAGGTGAATGTTCTTGCATGGCCTAGTCAGAGCCCAGACTTAAACCTCATTGAAAATCCGTGGAATGACTTAGAGTGCAGTCCACAAACGGTCACCATCAAATTTAACTGAACTTGATCAGTTCTGCAAAGAAGAGTGGGCAAATATTGCAAAGTCTAGATGTGTAAAGTTAGTAGAGACATATCCCAAAAGGCTAAAGGCTAGAATTAAAGCAAAAGGTGGTTCAACAAAATACTGAAACAATGGGGCAATCATTTTTCCAACTCATTGATTCTGTTTTTGAATTTTTTTTTCTGAAATGTTGGTGTTATGTCTTTCACTTGGATGTTATAAGTCATTGGGTTAGTGCTATCTAATTCCTTAGTATAGTTAACTAACCTTTTTTTGTGTTGCTATTCTGCTTTTAATTCCCTCTAAAAAACAACCCTTTCTCTTACGGTAATTAATGGATACACAGCTCTTCCATATTCTTGATCATCGGGTTCAAGAGTAGGACACTAGGTAGCAAAAAATAACACAGCACTACCCATGGGCAGTCCTAGCTGGTAGTAAACCCCCTTTCTGCTATAGGCAAGTCAGTTTTTGCTGCCTAGTGTTAGGAGGTAGGACCTTGTCTCTGCTGGGACCTGTGGTTCCATAGCTTTTACTGTTTTGTTTTTACTATGGTCATAGGATTTTTTCTATGGAGATCTTCAATAAACAGCCAGGCTGGACAGTAGGCTGGATAATCTAGATCCAGTAGTCACCCCAGCCTGGACAGTGAGCATCCACAGATCTTTAGTTTTGTACTGGGTCAGCTGCAACAGTTCCCTTCTAGATCAGGGTGGCAGCCGAGTTAAACATCTCATACACATATGACTGGGTAGCTGACGTCTGTGTCACAGTGTTTCCCTGGCCGACACCCCCCAACCTTGTTGGGAGGTGGTTCTGTCTTTAGAGTGTTACCCACTACTTCTGTTGAACTGGTTAGTAGTTGTGCCCTCCCTTTTTCTCCGTTAACCACAAGCTGCAGGTACTCCCTGTTGAGGACAGTTCTGCAGGGTCCCCTCCTCTCCTCCAGAACTGGGTGGCCTGTCCCCTGTCCCCTCCTCTCCTTCACCTGGTAGAACCATCTCTCTTTTTGGTCTGTCCTGGTTTTCCCCTGGTGGGTGGCCATTTTGAAAGGGATTTTGCTTGTGGCCATTTTGATGGGGACTACACAACTGCCATCTTGGTATAGCCACATGGGGCAGCCATTTTCTACAGCCCTCTAATTACAAGGCCTATGTGTATTGGGGGCAGTTCTCCCATTGGCTCAGGACTTGATCGGCAAGTTCCTCCATGGGCCTTCTCTATTTGGTGCCAACACTGCTCACAGCACTGTGTACATGGTGACTTCAGTTTCCTTTTTGGTGGTAACTCTTGCTGGGATCCCTTTCCCTCTGAGGCAGCCTGTTAGGCGTGGTCTTTTTCCTTCTCCATGGTTGTTTTTGCCCAGAAATGCCTGGGTTGGGTACTGATATTTGGTTGGGAGTAAAGTATATTGAATTGCAGCTGTGGTTGCTATAGGTAATGGAGAATAATACTTTTGAGCAATCTTGTGTCTAGAGATGGGAATAGATTGGTGCAAGTTAATTGAGGCAGAGAATAATATATCTGACCAGACTTGGGGAAGGGTTGAAGAAAACTAAATCTACAATTCCCTTGTCTGACTAGAGAATATACCACATTAATACAATCCAGCAGAGCCTCTCATGAATATACTGAATAATGTTCAAATAAAGAGGGTTTACCATCTTCCAGAGACACAACGTGAGACACACAAGGTAGGTGAAAGATCGGTTACAAGACAAGGCAAATCTGAATCAGGGGCTGAACTTCAACAAATAAAACCCAACAAAGAGAATAAGCCAGACAAATGCATTCTATCAGCTAATCCTTTATCTGCTCCTTTAATATTTTCCAGCAATATTCCATTTCCTCTGTTGCTACCAACACATAGTAAGGCTAGGTTCAAAACTGTGTGGCTCTACGAGTCGTGGTTTGCATGGGCACGCCAGTACATTCATGTGAATGGGCTGCCATGCTTCCTGAAACACAGGGAAAAGGTCCCTGCAGCATTTTAGAAATTGCAGCCCACATGGGAACTGCAAGTGCAGTACTACAAGTATTCCCAATGTGGGAGCAATTGCAAGCATGAATGGCACCTACACACAGCTCCTGCTCTTTTTTGTGCAGGTGGTTGCTACTGTTCCCACAGCGGTAATCACCCGCACAGATGTCAACTTAGCCTAAGAGACGTCATCTGGATGCATCTTGAAATACCAAGGAAGTGAACACAATCAAAGTAAAAGATCCCCTGTACAGTCAATCTGGTTGTTACTGACTTCAGTGTCGTGTTAGTATCCTGTAGAGCGAATGTGACCAGATGCATGGACCTTCACAGAGAAAACCAAACCTAAAACTAAGTGAAAATAAATGTGATTTGTTAGGGAAACAGTACAGGTGGCAAGTAATAGAAACACTGCAATCTATACAAACATTCATTAATGTACAAAAACACAGAAAACTAAGCAGCTGAGCCAGGTGCTGGTCAGACAGCTGAGTGGATCTCAATATTAAAGTTGGGATCCCTGCGGAGCCTGAACCAGCTCTCGATGTCTGCTGACAGCCGCCTTTAGCCCACTGTCTGCTGAATCTGGATCACAGGAGAGCAGAACTAAGTGCACTCCTGTGACCCAGAAAATACATATTACTAAAAAAACTGTTGGCTTTTTTAATGCCTTTGTTAAGGAAGTAGGTCACATATCTTCCTTTTTTTTTGTTCCCCTGTATCCCTTGGGATCTTAGCCTGGTTCTCTCAGCTCTTTAGAGGCTGCCCTTTGAACATGTCAGGTATATTTCCTTGTCTGACCTTACTCACAAAGCAGTTGAAAGCCTTATCCTGAAAGGATCCCTTCTTAGTGATGCAAGAAAATGTTATTTTGAGGCCTAAGGCCTCTTTTCTCTCAGAGGTAGTGCTTTCCTCCTTAATCAGGATATTGTCCTTCCTTCCTAATGTCCTGCTCCAAAGCATCCTAGGGACATTTCTTTCCACTGCCTGGACATAGTGTGTGCATTGGAAATTTACCTCTCAGCTACTATCGCTTTTTGGAAATCAGATTCTCTCTCTGTTATTTCTGCAAGGGTCTCCCTGTCTTTCGTTCCACCCTTGCTAGGTGGATCAGGAAAGTTACCATTCAGGCCTGTATTTCCTTCATTCTCTGGTAAAGCACATTCTACAAGATTTGTTAGAGCTTCATGAGCTTTTCAGCATCAGGCATCAGTTTCTCAGATTTGAAAAGCTCCTGCCATATGTTTAAGTTTTACCTGGTGAATGTTCAAGCTTCCTCTGATGTCAATTTCAAACATACGGTTTTATAATCTGTTATCTGAGTCTGTTGAGCCCTTCCTGACCTGTTTGTTATGTGGCCCTGTTGGTGTTGTTTGCCAGCCTGCCCACCCCTCAGTTGGACTGCTTTTGGACATCTCAGTCCTAATGATTTAAAGTGTCCTATACTTTATGATCAGGAAAATAAGATTTTTGACTTACAGTAAAATCAGTTTCCTTGAGTAAAGTACAGGATCCTACCCTCTGTTCTTATGGCCTCCCCATTTCTTGCTACAAAACTGAGGTTAACAGGACGTAGGAGGGGTTAGATAGGGAGCTGTCCCTGCAGCTTTTTTTTTTTTTTTTTTTGCTAGTGTCCAGTCCTGAAGGTAGCTGCATATAACTCAGTCATATTGATTTAAAGATGCCTGTGTCCTGTACTGTACATATTATTATACAGGATTTATATAGTGCCAACAGTTTGCACAGTGCTTTACAATATAAGGGAGACAGTACAATTACAATACATTTCAGTACAGAAGGAATATGAGGGCCCTGCTTGTGGAGCTTACAATCTAAAGGAAGGGGGAGGTGATACAAAAGGGGATGATCTGTGCTCCTGGAAATGGATTTTACTGGTAGGTAAATTAGTTGAGAGAGATGTAGTATGTCCATTTTTGGCATTTAAAATAGTTATTTCAGAAATGTATTGCTTACTTCTTTCACTGATGGCTACTCTTGGAATTACTCTTTGTGTGCACAGTAAACTACGGGAGAAAATGCTTTTACGGTGAGTACAAAAATCAGTTTTTTTGATCTGGGATTATTAGCTAATGATCCATTCCTTATATTTCCACATAGGCTCTTCTACAGTTGATACAAGTACAAGTATTCCATCATCCCTTGATAGGAATTGCTCCACCAGCCCTTTTGCTCCATCAGAAGTTGACTTGCCAAGTTCACCAGAAGCAGCTTCCATGTGTCATTTCCCTTTAGCAGGTAGGTTTTTTTTTACCCTTATAGCACATTCTGTATTTGGTTAACTTTGACTTGTGATATTGGGTTATTTGTGTTTGCAGAGATCAGAATTGACCTACCATATGTACTTATAGCAGGCTTCTACCACTACTAGTTCTCTTTAAGTATTTTCGTTTTGGAAAACAGAAAACCGCTTTGTTTTAGATTTTACAAAGTAAATTCAGTGGTTCAAGGTTTGTATGAAATAACAATGTGCAAACCAGTTATGTGGAGCAGAATAACCAATCAATTACAAATTGCTTGAGGAAAGCTAATATACAAGTAGTAAAGAGTATCTGCCATCAAAGAAGTACTATGCACTGCCTGTTAGGTGTCACAGAACACAAAGAGGTCAGTGCACAGGTTAGGATATAGCCTCAACAGGCTTTATATTTTCCAGATAGCTGCAAAGCAGAACATCACACAAAATAAAAAATCAACTTTTAGCAGACTAAATAGCAGACTTTATTTTGCTACGTCCATAGCTAAATTAATGCACATTTACTTAAAGCCAAGGATGTTTGAGATATCCATATGCTTAATCTTAGGAAATGTGTTTTTGAGGCTAGAGCATCTCAAGCTTTCTATAAATTTCAATAACTGTAGACAAAGTAACTCTTATCCCTTTGCTAAGTGTAGTCAGATTCAAACAGAATATACGGTAAATGTAGCTTAAATAAAATATATGGCAATGAACATGATTTGTAAGATATGATTGACTGCAGTATCTCATAATTTCTGTGCTGCTGTCTGTGCTGCAAAACAGAAGCATGCCACCAAATGAGAAGTAGGTATGCAAACAAGGGGGAAAATTTACATTAGTCAGGAGTAGCATTGGGGTCAGTTACAGGCAGAGTTCCAGTGAGGTGGTCAATAGAGTAGGGCCATTGCTATTACTGTTGGTAGCTCTAAACTGAAATCCATCAGTACCAAGCGTCCTGCAATCAGAGCTAATGCATGCTGGGCCCCTTTAGCTGTGGGCACAAGAGCAGTTTTAAAGCTACGCTCTCAAGTACATAAATAGTTCAAAATCATCTTCCTGCAAAAAAAGCTAGTAAAAAGGAATCCCTCCCACTACCCACTCCACTGAAAGATGTTCTATTCAAGAGAAAGCATCCGATGAAGTATTCTTGTGAACCCCACATTTCTTTAAGTGTCAATGTCTTGGTCCAGCACAGTGATCATTGCTTCGTACCACTGACTTCCATAAATTCTTAACAGGGTTACTTTAATGGACAGCCACCACTATAAATTGAATGTGGACAGTAGTATACATTTTAACATGTATTTCACATCATTTTTTTTTCTTTAAATAGATATATGCACCAACGAGAAAAACATATTTGTTCAAATGGAGAAGATAAAGAATGGTAAATTTAACATTGCATGTTTTTATATTATAAGGGAATTCTGCGCATTTATCTCAGGAAGCGTTTTATATTATATGGGACAGATTTTTTTTTTGGTATAACAATATGTAATATTATAAAAAGGATAATTTTCCACCTTCCCAGTGCAAATTAATAAATCTCACTGTGTCACATCTCTTGTATCTCTCAGGTACAGGTGTAGTGATACTCTCCACCATTCACCACTGCTTTCACATCAAATGATGGACCTGTCACTTTCCAGGTCTTAAAGCGCCTTTTTCCCCTTAATGGGACTCCTTATGGTGGCTCCACTCCAGTATACCAACCATATTAAGGCTTCTGTAGTTCCTGGATATGGGATCTGTATGTCCCCGTGTGCAGTGGTATGGTCCTTTAAATCACGGTTTCCATCTCTCTATAAAGTGCTTGTGCAAGATAGAAGTATCCCATAGTGTAGTATATTATTTAAAAGCAAAATGTATTAAATGAATTGTACTTATTGTACATATCACAAATCACAGGCTTTTCACATAGACAGCAGGGCTGCAGCTCCTGCAACACTTCAAGTTTTGTCAATTTTGACACCCGGCTCCGCCTACACGTGTATCGTCACACCATGTGACTTCCTTGGAGAAGGAAGGACGAAGTCACATGATGTGTTAGATACACATATGCACATTTTGTACAAATAGAGACGCTAAATAAATTTTGATATAAAAATTATAACAATATGTTGTCTACAGAATTTGGACACTGGCAATAAAAACATTGTCTAGCCTGGATAGATTTTCCCACTGTTAGCATGCTGTGTTTTTTTGCTAGTGGCCTAGGAGGCAGGACACCTTTTTTCTACGAAGGAAATCTTAACTATGTTTACTAGTATTTTTTTTCTTTTTTTAAATATATTTTTGCTTCAATCAAGACCATCTATATGCTTATATTAAACAATAACAAACATTTTGGGAGTACCCCTAATTTAAATTACACACTGACCGGCTCATCAATTTAGGTGGTTGCCCCATAATCAAAACACATATTCACTCCAAACTACTATCCCTGAAAGAATGGTCATATATAAAGAGGTTAAATAAAGGGACATCCAAAGTCCAGCTGACAACTATTTTATTAGTATTATAAGGCACCAAAAAAGGAGATTTAAAGTACGGTATATGTGAACCCTTACCTTATAAAACAACCTATTCAGTTTAAAACAGTGAAAGGTAAAACATCAAAATAATTTTTCATCACAAAGGGAAAGATGTAGGTATCACCCAATGATAACATATAATACGAATACTCCAAAAATGCTCTTAACCCCTTCGTGCCTAAGGGTAAAACAAATCTTAATGCCTAAGCACAAGTTTGCAACTTTGGCATATGTTAGCAAAACCGTACATATCATCACAACTACTTTGTGCACCATGGCGGATTATACTTTGTTTTTTTCACGACAAATTGGGATTTCATTTGGTGGTAAGTTGTAATGGATATCTCCTGATTTTTTTTTTATTACCAAAGGAAAACTGGCCCAAAATAGCAAAAAAAAACCCCATTATTTTACATTTAGCTGTATATTTCTTGCTACTACCATAACCTACCACCAAAGTTCATACCACATGTATGTATGTTAGTACCCGTAGTACAGCCCAGAAACAATAGTGTGCCATTTGCTTTTTTTTTTTATCCTGCTACTAACCGATACTAACTTAAAAATTAAAAAACCCTGACCAAAAAAAAGGACCTGACCTTTGACCTTGACCCAAACAGTAACCCTGGCACAGACCTAGATCAAAGCTTGATCTAGGTATTTTTGTTTATTTTTTTATAATTTTTATTTATTTATCTTTTACACTCACTTGTTTTTTTCTTTTTTTTTCTCTCTGAAAGGACAGAGAGAAATACAATGTATCTCTCTCCTCCATTCAGAGAGAGAAAACAAGGGGGGCGGGCTTCACAGTGACTGACTGCTGTGATAGCCAATCAGAGGCTATCACAGTGATCAGGGGACCCGGAATCAGGAGTTTCAGGTCCTAATCGTTAGAACAGCTATGCAAATTAGCTGCCCCATGGAAATAAGCCCAGTTCTGTGAGGGTGCTAATTTGCGTGCGGTCAGCATCAAGGGGTTAAATAAATGTATGTCTGTGGTATCCTACCCCATCCCAATGTCAATTATAATCTCACTGCGAACAAGATAAAAACAAACAAATACAAAAGCAAGCACAATAGAATCGGATAACTCCAATATACATACTTCCAAAGCTCAATTTGTGCATATGAAAAAATCTCTAAATAAATCTGGGGTATTGTCCGTTAACACCCCAAGTACAAACAAGTGGCAACTGCCCCAACCTATAATTTGCTGCAAGAAGCATATGGAAGGGTGACATATATCAAACAACAACAAAGAAGAATTCCCAGCTCAACTTACCAACCAGCCTGCAACCAACTGAATTATCCTGTTTTACAGTTCACATTAAAAACTGGGGGTTAGTTTGCAAACATTTGCAAATACAACCAAATAAGCTGCAGAGCCACTTCATGGCACCCCAGTATTATTTGCAGTCCTAACTCTAAATGTTGAGAGCCTCCATAGTAGAAGCACATGTATATTAATGGATAGATTGAGGGCAGGTAAACCTGGAGGGAGCCCACCCCTCCTTAAAGGCACACTGAACTACCAATACATAGCACAGCAAAGGTGTCCCTTTGGTGAGGGGACGCACTGGACACCTTTGCTAAAACAATTCAGTTAGTCGAAGGCTGGTTGGTAAGTTGAGCTGGGAATTCTTCTGTGGTTGTTTTTTACATCCATTAACATCCCAGCATCGTACAGACACAGATATGGACTGTCCAGGACCAAGTCATCAGTGTATTACCCTGTTACACAGAGTCATGTGTGAAACATCAATATATATTCTGAAAGTCCAAGTCTATATCACTAGGTGTGTGGGAGGGAATCGGAATCACCCTCATACGCAGACGATCTAACACATATCTAGAAGCAGTCAGATAACAACACTATGACTGTATTCTTTGCGCTGGATTTAACTTACTGACTCTATTGCAAGACTGGAATTTTCCACATATTTTCACTCCAGGGGTGTGTAGGAGTGTATCCTCAGGCTGGCCTGAAGTAGCGTTACACAGTCTGACATATTGAAGCATAAGATCAAGCAGATAGACATTGCAGGGTTATAGGAGTAGGTTTAGCACAGCGCATCAGGAAACTATGATGCTGATAAAAAAGTTATAGGCAGATGCGAGTAAATTTAGTTGTTTGAACAACTTCTAGTCAGATGACTGCCGTCACCAGTGCTTTTAGGTTAGATGTTATCTGTCAGTCTTATTGCTGCCCTGGCACTATGCATAGTCCTCTTTATGAAGTCCCTTACATTCTCTCCCTCCAATGGGATACATACAAACAAGCTGCATGGATGTAGGGCCAACATGGGGCTAGTATGGGTGTACCAAGACCAGTGACTTAGATACGTTTTAAGCATCTCCAACGCAGGCTTTGTCAGGCCTATTATAACCTCTTTATATAGGACCAGTCTTTCATTCATCTATACGCTGATTGAGCTTGTTTTATTATACAGCTACCAAGATGGGTGTGTACTCAGCAATAACTTGTTTGGAGGTGCACCCAGATCCTGTTGGATTGAAGATTGTAGGACTAGCCTGGAATGTGACCTTCAGACAGTGGGTTCAGGTTGTGGCACTTTCCAGACCTATGTGTAATGTGGTAATGGCAGAAAGCTATCTAGGTCCAGAGCTCAAAATATTCTATGACCCAGTTTCAGAAGACTCATTATGAGTTGGCTGTGTTGGCCAAGCATCCGGAGCTACTGAATTCAGTTGAGGCCTTGGACACCATTATTGTCCATATTTTCCATTGTTCTCTGTGAAAATAGTTAACACCCTGAGAAACTGAGCACTGGGTCACTTGGTCTTCAGTTCTTAGTGTTGGCTAACATCTTCTCACAAATGCTCCTATATGCAAGAGACACGTGGTTCCACCCCAGGTACTCCTTACTGCCATCTGTAATAATCTGGTACCCCCTGACCATTGAATCTCTTCTGCTTTCAGCAGCTGGTTCTTGAGTACTCAATATTTTTTTTTCCTGGTGTTCTCAGAGTTATCTCTGTCATGCCATGCCACATGTCACATCATGGGCACAAGGGGAGCAGTTTCTCTGTAATGGGTCTTTCCAACATTGAACCACTAATAGTGTCCCCCCTCCTGCAGTGTTCTTTCTGAAGGACCCAGCACCAACACTCAATGGTAGATGCGTTTTAAGGACGTCCACGTTAGTCCAAACTTCAGTTTTAAAGGCACGACAGCCCACTTTTATTTAAACGAAAAGCAAAGTAAAAGTTCCAGCAAAGATTCCCACACAGGGGATTTTCCAGTTTCAGCAAAACAACTGATCACTGAAAATACTGAGCCACATGCCTCTCTTGTCAGCTGCTCTCTCTGGTCTCCCAGACCACTGGCTATTCAGGCACTCTCAGCCTTGGTTACAGCACCTTGCTGTATGGGTCCACTCCTGTGGACATGATAGGGTTTTCCAGCCCCTGGAGCTTGCTGTCTCTAGAGACTTCCAGATTCCCTCTAGCCTCCGCACCCACTAGCTGCCTCAGCTTTCAGACCAGCGTCGCTGTCTTGACTTTTTCAGTCCTTGGGCAAGGAATCCCCCTCACAATGGATGCAATCTCCAGCAGAAACTCCCAGTTCTCCTAACAGGGTTCTGTCTTCAGATGGCAGAAGCTGCAACTCTTACTGCTCTGAGCTATCCTCAGACTGGCTTATAACAAGTGCGTGCACCTGAAACCTGCAGACTTCAGGAAAACCTGGACTAGAGATGTAAAATTTCCAGAAATGGTGAAGCCATGTGAAAAAATGTTTTTTTTCTGAAAAAAATAAAATTTTGGAAAAACTGAAAACAAATTCAGTGTGGAGTAGTTTTACAAATTAGAAAGTCATTTTGTTACACTGGGATGGTGAAATGCAGTGTCTAAAAGTATTATGCTTGAAATACTTGCAATAATTTAAGATATAACATCTCATAAATCTTTCATTAAGGTCTTCACGTTATATAGTTTGAATACCATGCCATAGATATATTAAAGAACATATTCCACTCTTTTTTTTCTGTATTTTTCTGGAAAACCCCGCAAATAAAACAGCTTTGAAAAAATGGAAAAAAACTGTTCACACCTCTAACCTGGACACAAGATTGAAGGTTCCATCCCACCCACAACTGTTTCAAACTTTCAAACTCTAGGACCCTCTCCAGGCTTACCAAACCCAGAGAAAACAAATACTCTGGAGCTTTGCATTAAGGCTTAATGTGAATCCTGTGTCATTTCTGCCTTCCCTACCTAAATTCACATAGCGGCAGGGCCTCGCATTGTCACAAAGGATAAAGTGGTGTTCAAAGCCAGAGCCTTCTTCCTCCAAAAGGTAGTTTCTACCTTTCACCTTGATCAGTACATTTTTCTGCCATCTCCCTGTCCAGCTTCAGTACAAGGAAAAGAGATTTCACTGTTTGGATTCAGCTCTTACTATATGGGTTTACTTCACTGCTGCTGCTTCCATTAGAAAGACTCGATCTCTTTTTGCTATCACTAATGGAGAATTGGTGTCTCATTCCTTGTACCGTTTCTCGATAGCTCAGACAGATCGTTGTTCAGGCTTATAGTCTTAAGATTTGAATGCAATTTTTTCCTGTTAAAGCCCACTCTAATGGATTTGCGAGTGCCTTTTAGACTTTTAGGTATCAGGTACATGTTTGTCAGATTTGCAAGGCTGTCAGGTGGATGTTCAAGTCACAGTTGTGTCTGATTCATTGTATCTTAATGAATGAGAAGTAGGATTTTTGTCTTAACATAAAATCCATTTCTTGGAGTTCATTAAGAGGGCTACAGATGCCACACCTCTGTGTTTTGCAATCTTAGTTTTATTATTACTTTTCTACAAAATTGAAGCATGCTGGGAGTGGGAGGGATTAGCCAGACTGGTTACCGTTTTTGGTGTTATCAGTGTCTAAACTCTTTTGTAGGCGACAGTATAACTCTGTCCTTTAAGGAACTCCAAGAAACAGTAAGAAAGTAAGAAGGAAACCAAGAAAGTAAAAAGAAAATCCTATTTTTCAAACTTGAGCAGCCAGTGTTGTATAAATCCTTAAAGGAAAGTACAGCCAAAGCTCTTTTTGCTGTAATTCTCCTGTGGATCACAGGAGTGCAGTTTGTTCTGTACTCCTGTGACCTGTTTTCAGCTGACAGCGGGCTGAAGACAGCTGTCAGCTGACGTCAGCTGGGGAAATATGCTGACTTCAAAGTCGGGATCCACCCCAGAGTCTGGAGGCACCTGGCTCAGTCTCTCAGTGATCCGCTGAGAACCTGATCTAGCCACTCCCTCCCCCTCCACAGCCCAGCACTCCAGTGAGCGCTGGGGGAGGAAGCAGAGAGGTGTGACTGACAGTCACCGCTCTCAGCTCAAAGCAGTGGTGGGAACTTAGCGATCATATGACCACTGAGTTCTCACCCTTAGAGCCAGCGGGGGACATCCACCTAGGTAATTTATAATTTTTTTCCCATATTCGTCTTTTAAGCGGTGTAAAGTACAGATTGACAAATTAAAATATAGTTTTGCTAGACAATACATTTGGAATATAATGGAAACAAAAGGTTGATTGCAGATGTGGTTTCAATGTGCTTCTTGGAATTAGTTATTCACTGAATTAGATATTGGGCAAAAGAGGTTTCATGTGATTCTATTAAATGACTTTATTTCATTTTAATCTTTTAAGAAAATGTGAATGCGTTTCAAGATACACAGAAGAAACAGTACAAAGAAGCCTTTGCAATGGACAGTGATTTCCTATATACTGATATTGAGCTTTTAAAATGCAGAATTAACCCTAAAACAGGAAAGGTTGGTAGCAAAACAGCAGAAAAGGGATTAATCAATTATGATTTGGCTGAACGGAAACTGGCAAAAGTTGAGCTTGGGAAGCTATTTGACAATACGGAATGGAAAGAATTGGAAACTAGAATCATTGCACTACTAGGAGACACAGGGATAGGTAAAACTGTGCTTGTCAAGCAGATCTGCCAAGAATGGTCAAATGGAAAATATGATCAATTCAGTTTTGTGTTTTATTATGAATGTTGCCATCTAGATGCAAAGAAACATTTCAGTCTGAAAGATTTCCTGTTTCAACTGCCTTCTTGTCCATCAGAGAAAAACATGGACATCTACCAGTACATTCTTAGAAACCCTGAAAAAGTTCTCCTCATATTTGACGGCTTTGATGAATTTCAGAATTCAGAAACTCTTATACTTGGTCCTTCTACTACACCTCCACTTGGTAAAGCAAATAAAGTGCAAGAAATATTTACAAGTCTTTTCCAGAAGAAATTACTCCGTGGCTGTACCATGCTGATAACAGCAAGACCCAAAGAAAAGTTCAATCAATATTTGGGAAAGGTGGATCAAATCATTGAGGTGATGGGCTTTAGACCACAGCAGGTGGAGTGCTACATCAAAGAATACTTTTGTAAATCCAACTCAAATTTCACAAATGTACTGAAATGGATTAAAAATCACGAGTATTTGTACAGCTACTGCTATATTCCTTTGGTATGTAAATGCATGTGCTTGTTTGCAAAATCAACTTATAACACTGGAAACAAAGCCTGCCCCTTGTCTTTATCATCATTGTTCTCTAACATATTACAGAATTCACCACATACATCCGGATGTCACAATATGACTTATTTAAAAAAATATCCCACAGTGAATTCTTCAGTCTTGAATTTAGAATCTGACAAAAAAAAGAACTGTGCCTTGCCTGAGCACAGATGTCTCCCTTGCACTGCAAGTGCAAAGAAAAACCTGCCCCCCTGTGGTCTGATACAAAGTTTTTATAAAGCTCAGCATGCACTGGAAAATATGAGGGACAAGAACTTGGTCAGGTATGCTTCACTGGATCTCAAAAAAAGACGTAACCAAGAAAACTGCCCAGACATGGTACGGAGATTCCTAGTTGGACTATTGCATTGTAAAAACACAAGTCCTGGCAAGTATGGCAAAGCAAAAAAGAAAATGGCTGACTACTTTCAAGCACTAAAGATTACTGAGCTTTGCCCACATAGACTACTAGAATTTCTTCACTGTACGTATGCAGCACATTCCACACGGCCATCTCAGTGCTTGGTCCCATTGTTCAGTGAAGAGCTGTCCTTTGTACACAGTCGAATTACTCCACCTGATGTGTTTGTGTTAAAGCACTTTTTAAGAAAGTCAAAAGTAAAAATATGTCTAGATCTTCGAAAGACCAGTATCAGCGAAGAAGGAGTGCAAGAACTTGTCTGTCTAAAAAGCATTACATCATTCAGGTCAGTTCCCTCTATATCTGTATTAGTTTATATTGCTCATTTCAACAATGTACTGTTATGTTGCAAGAATATATGCTTTAGGCAAACCATTATGTATATCAGCTTTACTAATTTTTTTTTTTTTGCCAGAGTGCAACTGATATCTGTGATTTATCTGGACTATTTGATGGATTTAATGGGTAATTTTTAGGGATGCAGAGAAATCAGGATTGGTGCTGATACCGAGTATTTTCACGAGTATTCGCTCCCATGAAAATGCTCCCGATACCTGAAAGAGATACTATGCAGTGTGATTTGCGCCTATACAAAATATCAGAATCAGAAGCTGTCTAGCACATACTGTCATCCCTACAAGGAGAGGAGAGAAAGCTGCAGGGATTTCAAATCGCTAGACCCGAGAAGCGTCTTTCTCTCCTCTCCTTGCAGGGATGACAGTTCGGGCTAGATGGCTTCCGATTGGTAAACACTATGGTGCTGACTAATAAAAAGCCATCTAGCCTGTACTGTCATCCCCGAACTAAGAGGAGAGAAAGCCGCAGGGATTTCAAATCTCCAGCTTTTCCTTCTGTGACAACATGGGTTTGGTGCAGGGAGGTTTCCCGCAAAGCTCCTGTGTGAATTATGACAAGCCTGTGTGAGGCTATGAAAAGCAGGAACAGTGGGAAAACCACATGTGATTTGGACAGGAATCACATTTCTTTTCAAATCGCATGCTATTCTTTGCAAGGTATGGGTACTCGGTACATCCCTTCCCCCCTCTCCTTGCCGTTGGTTCCAGTACCCTTCATGCACGGTAGGTCCCGCATGCTGTGTGGAGTGGTGGCGGCCCCACAGGGCTGGTAGTACTGAGGCTGCCTAACATAGCTAGATATCTTAAGAAGCTTTACGGCGAATGTGACGATCCAGGACAGGAGAGGTGGTTAATGACACTCTGATGTACCCGATGACTTCAGTACTTCATATGAGTGCATTGGATGGAATTTTTAAATAAATTTTTAATAATAAAACTGTTACACTAGGGTTGTCTGGCGCTCTTTTTTGTTGTTTATGCTAGATGTATCCTGCCACCCGGTGGATGTTTAGAGAGCTGCAGTGACCTATGTCTCATTCTACAGTTTAGCAAGAGTGAACTCTACACATCAGTTTATTTGTTTTGTGTGTCAAATCAATTTTCTGTTGTGGCTATACCCCTACACCAAACAGCTAAGATTCAGCAGGTTATTTCATGCCAGATCTTTGAATCCTAGATAATCTCTCAACAAGCGAAGTGTTTCCTGGATAGATGTAAATTTTCTAGTCGGACAGTACAAGACAAAGGTTCTTTAATCATTGACTGCGATATATGCAGCTAACTTCAAATGATTGGACACTGCCAAAAACAAAAGAAGCTACAGTGATATCCCCCTATATAACACCTCCAACTCACAGCTAGCCTCAGTTTTTTTTCTAGTGTCCATAGGTGACAGACCTCTAGCATATATTCATAGGGGGTGTAAGGGGAGATAAGGCAGGCACACCCCCTATGAGTATGTGCTAGAGCACGAAACACGTCAGGAGGAGCTGCAACATTGTGACGTCACGATGCCGAGGCCCCTTCCAGGTCCGGCGACCATCTTTGCTACACACATGATCAGTTTCTGGTTTTCTGTCTTTTATTGTCATATACCTGTGATTGGATAAATAAAACCCTCTGAAGCAGCATCATGCTATTCTGGCATCCTTTCTTGGGCTCTTGATGAGCCTAACCACCCACAGAGCCAGTTAAGGAGGAGGTGAGAGGTGATGCAATCCATGGATAATCCAGAGGGGAGTCCATACCAAGTTATAGATGCCCTTAAGAGGATCCAGCTAACCTACTGAGAAATTGTGTTCTCAAATGCGTGATGATATTGCACATCTGGTGAGTGCGCAATTCTATTATTTGATATATCACCAGAAGATAGAACGTGGATCACCTTTATCTGAGATCTTATATTGGAACTTCACGTCTAGTAATATATCTGGACTTTGCCACTTTAATAGCACTATTAATCACTTTGAGAAGTAATATTTTACATTTTGTCACTTTATGTATTTGCCAACACCAATTTGCTTGTCATTTTAATTAGCACTATCTTCACTTTAAAGACAAAAGAGTGATATAACTAATGTTGTCTGCAGGTTTATAATTTTCATTTTGTTGGATTTATTGTACTTTACTGTATCTTGGAATTTATATTGACCTCAGCGCTGCACCTACTCTTTGTTATATTGATCTCGGAAGGTTTTTTTGGTACCTTTTTTGGTGTTACAGCAGCTTACCTATAGTGCTCACTTTTGTGTTTTATGCTCATCTAACAAACATTGTTTGAGTTCAACCGGGTTGTTAACATCATATTGAGACCCCTTGTATGTAAATGACAATTTAACTACTTGCCCTCTTGAGGATTTACCCTCCTTCCTGACCAGGCCATTTTTTGAGTTACGATGCTGTGTTACTTTAACTGACAATTGCATGGTCATGCAATGCTGCACCCAAATGAAATTTACGTCCTTTTTTTCCCATGAATTGAACTTTCTTTTGGTGGTATTTGATCACCTGTGCTCTTTTCTATTTTTTGCACTATAAAAAAAAGACTGACAATTTTGAGAAAAAAACAATAGTTTTGACTTTTTGCTATTAAACATGTCCAGTAAAAAAATTTTAAACATCAAATTTAGTCATAAATTTACACCAAAATGTATTCTGCTGCATGTCTTTGCTAAAAAAAAATCCCAATACATGTAAATTAATTGGTTTTTGTGAACGTTATACTGTTTACAAATGGCGGTATATATACTGGAATTATATTTTATTTTTACTAGTAATGGCGGTGATCAGCGACTTATAGCGGGACTGCGGCAGACATTCTGACACTGGGGGGAACTGACTTGGTGTCACTGACATCCCCAGTGACACCAATATAGTGATCAGTGCTAATAAAAAGACCTGACACTGTACTAATAGCACTGTGCAGGAAGGGGTTAACATGAGGGGCAATCAAAGGGTTAACTGTGTGCAGAGAGTGTTTTACTAGGGGCCATGTCAGTGTGCTTTACTGTAATCACACTGCTCTGGATGGCTGTGCTGTGCACAGCCATCCAGAGCAGTGTGACCGAGCTGACAGGGAGGATGACTGGTAGTAAACAAAACAGTACTCCTCCCCATCAGAGATCTTCGTAAATCACTGGACACTGGCAAGTAATTACCATCCGGGACCCGGTGATCGACAGCTGCAGCCGCGAATAGGGTAGGGCATGCAAGTGACTCGCTCGCGTGCGCCACCCTACCCGGAACTGTAAAATCACTTGTATATATATGTGATTTTGTGCACCTGTAGCAGTATTTCTGCTATAGGGTGGATGGGAAGCGGTTAAATGGGAATCCCCAACGATAGCGGATGAGGTTGTCTTGTAATATCGGCAG
This sequence comes from Staurois parvus, assembly GCF_062004578.1. Classification (NCBI taxonomy): domain Eukaryota; kingdom Metazoa; phylum Chordata; class Amphibia; order Anura; family Ranidae; genus Staurois; species Staurois parvus. The sequence goes on from NW_028317996.1 coordinate 3,761,722, forward strand.
CTACGGTTTCATAGAGCGCCTCTTCAAGATCGGGGATTGGGAGAGGTCAGAGTAGATCTGGTAAGGATGATTCTGGAAGGAAAGAGTCTTAGCCTCCCTGGCTGCTCGCATCACTGGTCCTTGGTTCTATAGAAATGGAATTTCAGTATTAGGTCCCGGGGAGGACCCTTTGGTTGCAGTTGAGTCAGGGCCCTATGCACTCTATCCATATCCAGGTGCTCAACCGGAACATCAGGGATTAGTTCTTGAATTAGAGATAACACTGAGCCCTGGAGGTCTGTAATAGTCTCGGGTAGGCCTCTGATGTGGATATTACTGCGGTGGGCTCTATTTTCAACATCTTCCAGCTGATTCCTAAAGGTATGCAGTTCAGCCTGTAGGTGCTCTATATATCCCTCATGCCCATCCAAGACCATGGTGCCATCATCCATTCTATGTTCCAGTAAGGCTGCTCTATCTCCCACATCTGTAATATCTTTTAGTAAGTCAGCCGACAGCCTGCGAGAGACCTCGCTAAGCTCTTCTTGAACAATTCCCCTTATCTTACCCAGGAGGACAGCATCTGGGTCCTGGTGTGAAGGCTGCAGGGTGGATGGAAATTGTAGGGAGCTATTGGCCAATCCTCATCTGCTGGGGGCGCCAGTGCCATCTTGGCGGGAGGCTGGCAATGTGACTTTGGATCTGTTTGCTGCTTCTGCCTGGTCCTGTCCAGCGAGCCCATGATATTGGACCGATACCTGAGACTCACCGGTGCAGCAAGGAACCGTCAGGGGAATGATAGGTATCTGGTAGCTGAGGAAGGAGGAGGTAGAGTGCCCAGGGTGAGGGGAGCTAGCTCAATCTGCAACCATCTTGGGCAGCCTCGTGCATGTGCCCCTCCTATATTTTTTTTTTCATACTGTCACCAGTGAGTATCCCTGATCACTGCCACACCAGTCAAATTATGACACTTACTGCTGTGGTGACAGAATGTAAAAAAGACATGAAAAAAAAGTAATTTCTTCATTTTCTAACAAATTGTACCAAAAAAATTACAACTTCAAAAAACTCTGTATCTCTTACTAAATATCTTTGTCTATTTGGGGGGTATTTGTATTGCTCTGGCATTTTAGAGCCTCAAGAAATTAGATAGGCAGTCAGTACATCAGCATTGATCAATTTTGAAATATACTGAATATGCCATAGTTTGTACACTCAATACCTTTCACACAAACTAAATAAAATACACTGATTTGAGTTATTGTTACCAAAGAAATGTAGCAGAATACATTTTGGCCTACATTTTTTAAGAAATATTATTTATTTGCGAAATGTCATAACTGAAAGAAAAATGTGGGGTATTTTTTTTTTTTCAAAATTCTCTGTATTGTTTTGTTTATAGAGCAGAAAAAAACAGTCATGATTAAATACCACCAAAAGAAAGCTCTACCTGTCTCAAAAAATGATAAAAGTTTTATTTGGGTACAGTGTTGCATGACTGAGAAATCGGCAACTGGTCTTCTCTCTGTTGTTTTCTAGCACTTATTACTCCTTGCTGCTTCACAAAAATACCTTACAGTCACAAGAGGTGGTCATCTCTTTCCCCTTTAGAAATATTTAAACACTTCTAAATGCTACACAGGGCCCTTTGTCGGCTTACATCCCATCATGTACTTAAAACATCTGTCCTAATTACTGCAGTAGCTATGCATCTTCCTGGTCTCCTGTAGGCTTGCCATTATACAGTATCTCACATATGAGAGTTTTTATCCAGCTTTAATAGCAAATGCAACTTGATTGGTTATACTCCTTATCTGTTCACAAGACAATCTAGTCCTTGTATTGCTGAAAATATTACTGCACTACATGGTACTATTTTATTAGACCTTTATTTACACCCTAAACATTTATATCTCAGGATGTTTTGGAGAGCTTTTGCTACACAGCTCCTGAACCTCTTTGAACAATTCTGATGCTCACACATCATTGTTATTCGCATTCACTTTTCATTATATCCTTCCCTCCTCATATCACGGTTGTGGATTACCAAGTTGCCTGGTATATACCGTTTTTAGTCATCTTGTCCTTGTCTTTAAAAAAAAATGGCCTTTTGCATTAAATGACTGGCATTTGCTGGCTTAGTACTGGAAAGGGTTGTGTTACCTCTGTTCTTAGTGTTTCCTTTGTGCATTTTGCTCCCTCTCCACATGCATTCTGTAGGTGCCCTGGCACTTGCCTGTCTCTCTCACCAAAAGTTTCAATTCAGTTTCAAAGTTTCTCTACAGACTTTTGCCCAGAGATCTCCCAGCATCTCTAAATCACTGAAATCCACCCATTTAAGCATACTACAACCTCTAAGTTGGGTGCCCCTGTTTCCTTGGGGCATGCTGATCACTTTCTCCATACTCTACAATCTATCATGTGGTGTAGTTCTCGCCTAGGGTGCTCAACAAGTGAACTTAGGGAAAGTATTCCCTTTCCTCATCCTGCAATTTCTTCTGTTTAGACTTGCCGAACCTGCAGGTATTGGTTTGACCTTGTATACTGCTTCCTACCATCTTGGCTTTATTTTTTCACTGTGCTCTCTTTTTGCAAGAAATTGTGCTTCTCTGTTGCCTGTTGTTGTCTTCTGTGCCCCTGTGGGTCCTTCTTCAGGTGATTTTAGACCATGCAGATTGCTCCCGATATGTTTGTAGCACTACCCCTGTAGGAACCGCTTTTATTTTTGCACTGGTCTCCCCTGTCTTTGCCTCGCAGTCAAAAACAAGGTATTTTCTATAGCCAGGTGCAAACACACTTTCGCTCGTTGTTTTCAAGGATCAGTCTAGGGGATGTTGTTTTTGTATTTTTAAGTAAAATTGGGGATAGGGTTGGGATATTTAGTAGGATACTCCAGAGTTAGAACTAATTACAGTTGAGTACATCTAACTGATCTCCTAGCACTGTCGAAGTCCTGGCTAGAAGAAGATACCAGACTTCTCTTTGGTAATAGCAACAAGTAGTTTAGGAGTGAGCAAAGTCCCTTTAGCAGTAATAGTAGTTGTAGCAGGGCAGAGCTCTTCAGGTACAAGCCAGTTACAGCAGACTGTGGTAGTCCAAATGTAACAGAAACTGTGCAAAGTCCTATGCAGTATCAGCAATTGGACAAGCTCTTCAGAACATTAGCCAGTGTTCCATTTTTCTCAGAACTATACTAGTACCTCCTTCGTAATGAGGTGTTAGCAGGATCAGCCCGTTCACTGTCAGCACTAGCGTTTAGCCCCTGTTTTTCACTGAAGATTTGTGTCAATTGATTGTGGGCCAAAGCAATTTATACGCACAACAATATATTGCTGCCCACCCAAATTCAGCTCTTGCCAGACAATTTGCATGGAAACCTATCGTGGTTTCCAAATTTACAACTTTTTTGGGCTTAACCCTCAACATGGCCATTACAAAAGAGAATGAATTGCGGTCATATTGGGCCACAGACCCAATTCATCATATGCCTCATCATATGTTCTCTGCAGATACATGTATGCCCAACAAGGCCCAGTAACATACTGGTACATCGCTAGATTTTGAGTGGTTCTACCAGGATGATGTCTGTAGCTACAGGCATCATCCTGGTATCATTTGTTTCAGCTGGTGGTCAGTTTTCATTAAAAACCAATATGATTAAGCACTGGATCGCTTTTACAAGCAGTCGGAAGGTACATTTCCCCCCCCCCCTCCCACTGCCTTCCACTGCTTTCTTGGGCTCTCCTGTCCTACCAGGGAACCCAAGAATGCAGCCAACAGCTCCACCAACTGACCACAGAGCAGATCGGAGACCGGAATGGCTCCAATTATCTCTACGGTCTCAGAAACCAGAATCTACAGGCATTTCATAATTTCAGTTTCGTTAAACAACTCCACTTTAAAATTGCAGGAATTGCAGGAAGAGCTCACAGGCAGTTGCATCATGTGAGTCAGCTGGTGGGGTGCTAAACAGATCCAGGACCATGGTCCACTGTGGTGGAGCCTTGTTCATGAAGACTCTTAGGGATAAGCCTGACCTGGAGAGATGAAGATTGAGCAAGGTACTGGATCTTTAGCTTTGCAGCAAAGGACATCTGACACAGAATTTCCCTGCAGAGATACACAGGGCTTCACCTCCGAAGGGTCTGGGATGCGAGCACCCCATTTAGGGAAACAGGCACATTGTGACCTTGGACACGGAGGGGGAGGGTAAACTGCAGGCTTTTCCAGCACACAGAATGCAAAAGGTAAGGGGATTAATGCTTGATATTCTTTTGGTGAGCTTTGTCATTATTGGTCCCTTTCTTGACTTCAACGAGTCTTTGTAAGCACCAGGGAATTTCTTTCTTAATGATATATTAGTTTCCAGGGAGTAATTTAACGCTGCACTGTCTAGTGATATAGATCAGTTATCTGATATCTGGGCACGCAAGGGTAGCAAATACTCCAGGTCTCCCTCTCCTTTTGTTTTTGCCTGTGTTCTTCCTCTGTTGCCCTGAAGGCTTCAGAAGAGAAAGGAGTAAAAGTAAGTGTAGCAATCGTGCACACAGAGATGGATGCGAACCTCCATTTTGGCAAAGGCCTCCATCTTGTATAATTTTCTACTCCCAAATCAGTTTCCCTCATCCCCCCTCCCTCTCTGTTGAGTGACACGTGGTCCCTGGATGCTGAGTTCAAAAAGGCATCAAGGCCCAGCGGGAGAACTCATGGCTATAAACCCCAATTAGCCTGGCCCCCAGATGTCTGTGAGACTCTGCTTGGAAAAGGATTGTAAAACCATAAACCAGTCCTTCGCTGAGCCTCAAAGACATTCCAGATAAGCCATAAAGCAGACATCACATTCCACATCCACTTTCCCCTATGATTACATATCTTGGACTAAGAAAGACATACATAAAAACCAGGCATATATTCAGATCGGTCTCTTTGATACAAGTTGTCTGATATATTACCTCCCCTAGCTGACATCAACAGGAGAGCAGAAAATGATATCTCCTTAACCATCCCAGCAGGTATGTCATATTTCATATCTAGACGTTCAGCAGATGATTCTGCGTATTAATCTACTAATGGCAAGGCTGCCAAATGCACTGAGAGTAAGTTATGAACCATGACATCAACTGTGAGGGTTTTTGGTTCTAGCTTGGGTCTCCGCCCCAACACCCCTCACCAAATGAGGAGATTGGTTCTTTGCTGTAAGGAGACACCCTGCTGAGTTCCTAGAAAAAGGTTGTTATGCTTGGAGTTAAGCTGAGCTGAGTTGAGCTAAGTTGGAGATTCTCCCTTGTAACATCAGAACCAACTTTGGGAGATAAGGCACCCTTTTGGCTCAGGAAACTTGAAAGCTGCTTAAACCAAGGCTTTGACAAGTACTTTATCTATCTAAATTCCTTTCTGTTATCTCTTTGCTGTGTTATTGTTCTCTGTATATTTATATATATATATATATATATATATATATATATATATATATATATATATACAGTCAGGTCCATAAATATTGGGACATCAACACAATTGTAACATTTTTGGCTCTATACACCACCACAATGGATTTGAAATGAAACGAACAAGATGTGCTTTAACTGCAGACTGTCAGCTTTAATTTGAGGGTATTTACATCAAAATCAGGTGAACGGTGTAGGAATTACAACAGTTTGCATATGTGCCTCCCACTTGTTAAGGGACCAAAAGTAATGGGACAGAATATTAATCATAAATCAAACTTTCACTTTTTAATACTTGGTTGCATATCCTTTGTAGTCAATTACAGCCTGAAGTCTGGAACGCATAGACATCACCAGACGCTGGGTTTCATCCCTGGTGATGCTCTGCCAGGCCTCTACTGCAACTGTCTTCAGTTCCTGCTTGTTCTTGGGGCATTTTCCCTTCAGTTTTGTCTTCAGCAAGTGAAATGCATGCTCAATCGGATTCAGGTCAGGTGATTGACTCGGCCATTGCATAACATTCCACTTCTTTCCCTTAAAAAACTCTTTGGTTGCTTTTGCAGTATGCTTTGGGTCATTGTCCATCTGCACTGTGAAGCGGCGTCCAATGAGTTCTGAAGCATTTGGCTGAATATGAGCAGATAATATTGCACGAAACACTTCAGAATTCATCCTGCTGCTTTTGTCAGCAGTCACATCATCAATAAATACAAGAGAACCAGTTCCATTGGCAGCCATACATGCCCACGCCATGACACTACCACCACCATGCTTCACTGATGAGGTGATATGCTTAGGATCATGAGCAGTTCCTTTCCTTCTCCATACTCTTCTCTTCCCATCACTCTGGTACAAGTTGATCTTGGTCTCATCTGTCCATAGGATGTTGTTCCAGAACTGTGAAGGCTTTTTTAGATGTTGTTTGGCAAACTCTAATCTGGCCTTCCTGTTTTTGAGGCTCACCAATGGTTTACATCTTGTGGTGAACCCTCTGTATTCACTCTGGTGAAGTTTTCTCTTGACTGTTGACTTTGACACACATACACTTACCTCCTGGACAGTGTTCTTTATCTGGCCAACTGTTGTGAAGGGTGTTTTCTTCACCAGGGAAAGAATTCTTCGGTCATCCACCATTGTTTTCCGTGGTCTTCCAGGTCTTTTGGTGTTGCTGAGCTCACCGGTGCGTTCCTTCTTTTTAAGAATGTTCCAAACAGTTGTTTTGGCCACGCCTAATGTTTTTGCTATCTGTCTGATGGATTTGTTTTGTTTTTTCAGCCTAATGATGGCTTGCTTCACTGATAGCAACAGCTCTTTGGATCTCATCTTGAGAGTTGACAGCAACAGAGTCCAAATGCAAATAGCACACTTGAAATTAACTCTGGACCTTTTATCTGCTCATTGTAATTGGGATAATGAGGGAATAACACACACCTGGCCATGGAACAGTTGGGAAGCCAACTGTCCCATTACTTTTGGTTCCTTAACAAGTGGGAGGCACATATGCAAACTGTTGTAATTCCTACACCGTTCACCTGATTTGGATGTAAATACCCTCAAATTTAAGCTGACAGTCTGCAGTTAAAGCACATCTTGTTTGTTTCATTTCAAATCCATTGTGGTGGTGTATAGAGCCAAAAATGTTAGAATTGTGTCGATGTCCCAATATTTATGGAACTGACTATATATATATATTGGCTACATCTTTTTCTGTAAATATTTTTATTGCACCCTTTTGACCTTTTAGTAATAAATCTTACTTTCTGAAAGTGTTGAACTGTTTCTAAAGCTCTTTAATGCAAACTAAGAACCCCTGTCTCTGAAGAGCACTACTGTGTGTGTTTAAACCTCTGTATAACCTGTATAACACATCAGAAACATATATAGATTTGATAAGGGTAACCAGGGAAGTTAGAAACCTATAAAGAATTATTATGGTAAATATCGGAGATCAGTATGGGGACACAGGTATGAGAGGTAAAATAGAATGGGAGGAAAGATGTGGACGAGGGAGATGGGGGGGAAAGCAAAAAAAAAGGGGGAAAATTAAGGGTATTGGAATATACTGTATATGTAATATTCATATAAGTGACAATTTTTTTGTTATGTAAAATGCTCAAATAAAAATGTAAATAAAAAAAAAAACTTCTGTATAACCTGCCTGCGGTGACAGTGGTATACAAACGATTATTCAACCATCATAGTGTTATTGCTGATATTGCCGAGTTTCCTCTTTCTCTGTACAAAAAGGAGATGGTGGCAATGTGAAGGATTAATTGCGTAATTAACCTGACCCAGTAACAATCGCTCCCAGGCTGCAAGTACACAGATTGTGGTCCATTAGCTGGAAAATCTTTGTGCAGGGTGCAGCTGGGCGTGGCATTGTTACGCATGTGACAGCGCGGTTTTAGATTGGCTAGTCTTTCGGTCACGAGTTCTGGTGAGAAGGGCTGGGGTCTGACGCCGCGATCGTCACAGTAAGAAGCAGCATCTTCTTTAGTAGTCCTTTCCAAAGAGGATAATCAGTCTTCTGCCGTCCCTCAGGTCCTTAAATCCACAGTCAGGGTGCTCATGGATGTGTTGATGGAGAAACCTAAAATTACAGCAGACAGACATGGCCATGCCAAAAGTCATCAGTCTGGGGTCCAGGAAGGTTCCCAAAATCCCTGGGATGTTTCCACCTCAAGCCCACACTTAGTAAGTCCTCTATGAAGGATGGGCAAATCCAGAAAAGAACTCCCCCAAAAATGTTTGTGCAGTAGTATCCTATGGAGGAGGACTTCCCAAGAAATCGGCATTTCAGTGGACCCAGTGATTTCTTACCTAAACAAGTTCCTCATATTATCAATATATGAAGTTCCAGCCCTTGTACCAGGTGGACAAGAGGTTGAAACGCTACTTAAGGCATCCAATTCTCTGGCAGGTGCAGCCATCCAACCATAGTCTGGGCCAAACGCACGGCAAAACAGGCTGAGGCCCTTAAAATAAGTTCCCGTGCACATCAATGCCTGGAGCTGTTCCTTGGGACTTCTGCATGAGAGGGCTGGGACTTTTGCTTAGGCCTCCTGTCAGTGCACACGAGATGTAACCTCTGGCTCAATAATTGGTCGGTAGAGCATCCTTGCAAAAAGCAGCTGGTGCGGATGCCTCTAATTTGTTTTGCCTGTCCATAGAATCATGGGTTTTCACCAAGATGCTAGCCTCTACAATGGTGCTCCTCTGAGCCCAGACAACACCCACTGTGGGCTATCTGGATGATCTCCTGCTTTGAGAGCAGTCAGAACGGATCTTTTTGTTCATTATTCAACAGATGATGCAAACGCTCTATAGAGCATTAAATTGATCCTGAATCGAGGGCACTGGTTTTCTTGCACCACCTGAAGCTTTTGGGCTTAGTCGTAGTCCTAGCCCTGTTGTGAATATTCCTTCTCCAAGAAAAACACACTGACAAAATAAGAGAAACAGTCTCAGCCACTGGATTCTCTAATACGTCTGACTAGAAAAAACAGGTTAGCCTGGGAGCAGTGAATGACTAATCCAGTGCTGGAGTTGGGGAAATCCTTCCTCCTGATGGTCTGCCAGTGATCTGAGAGTGATGGCTAGCCTCAGGGGACCTGATTGCTCAAGGAAGGGAAGCTCCCAATCAATACTCTGGAGCTCACGGCGATCCAGCTGTCCTTTCAGCATTAGACCTCCAAGCTTCAGGGTCACCATTTAGGATGCATACAATCTAGTGAGAGCACCAAATGCCCAAAGGTAATTTAATGATAAAATTGATTCATAGTATTATAGAGCCAATGCAGGGGCCAAACACACTCCACCTTTATCAGGGCTTAAGAATTCTGACTGTGCCTAAATGGACTCAGGTGAACAGATACCAAATAAAACTGCACTGTGATTTACTGCTTGGACTTTCCCTCACTCAAACTTTTTTCCTGAATGCTTCACAGGATAGAAATGGAAAGCATTCACTAACAATCAGGATTTTCCCATTCTCAACCTTTTCCACCAAACATTTCTCTGGGTAAAGATAGAAGGCATTCCATTTGAACTTTCCTGGATCAATTAAATGTCTGAATGACCTATGCATCATCCTACTTCACGATCTATAGCTTTGGCTTATTGCTTATGGCTTAGATGTTGAAGCCTAGATCCTGAGGGACAAGAAGCTCTCGGATTCCTACCCTCCTTAAAGATAGGAAGTCTGTTTCCCACAAGGTCTACCATTGCACATGGTAAGCATTGTTGACCAGAATGAAAGCGGGACAAGTGTTTCTTTTCTTCAGCATGGGGTTGGACCTGTCCCTGGCCTTAAGTACTATTAAGGATCAGATATTTTCTCTGGCAGTCATCTTCCAGAGGCCTCTGATCTCTCACTTGTTAGTGAAAGCCTTTGTTTAGGGGTCATGTACATTGTTTCACCTATAAGTTTTTTGTTGTCGCAATGGGACCACAGCTTGGTGTTGTTGGTTCTTAAACCAGTTAGCAATTTTCCCTTTCCTGTTCTTACTTGGGAGGTTGCCTTCAGGCTTTGGTTTCTTTGGTGTGCAAGGCTGCTCCTGGTACAGAAGGCCACCTTTCTAGTGGAAGTTTGTTTGCAAAGTTCTTAGGCAACCCTGTGAGCTGGGCTTCTGTTCTTGTTCATCTTGGGGTTATTGGGCTGTGGTTTGCTGTATTTCCCACCCTCATGGGATTACTTTAGGTCATCCTGTTGATCTAAGAGTACAGTCCTGTGATGTACAGTACAAAAAATGGGATGTTTTAGCTTGCCTGTAATTACTTTTCTTGGAGTATATCATAGGACCTTTGTCTATGTTCACTCCTGTATTCCTTGCTATGAAACTGGAGGTATTCTTGTCCATTAGCCTAAGATGCACTCCAAGAAAAGTATTTTAAAGGTAAGTATAAAAAATCCTATCTTACAAAAAGAAAAAATATCATAGTTTGATACATAGTGATTTAGCAAACAAAAAGTCAGTTAGGGGTTAGATCTACTTTATTTTAAATCAAGTGCATGTGCAAGTAATGTATAAAATTATTACTTTTCTGTTGAAAGCATTATGCATTTTCCTTTTCAGAGCTTCGCTTAGTGATACTGTAAACCTTTGGAAGAAATTGCTAGAGGAGCAAAATTACTCTGTGCTTAAAACGTGTGTTAGAAAATTCACTGTGGAGCCATTCAGAGCGGAGCATGTAAAAGATATCGCTGACCTTGCTGCTCTTGTAGACATCCAGGATGACATATGTAACAAGTAAGTAAAATTTTTATTGTTAGATCTCCTTTTAAAGGGTACAGTTCATTAGGAGCCCCTGGTAACAGGTGTTTCTCTTTGCTGACAGGAAAAGGCTTTAACTTGAGGAGTTTTGGCAAGAGAGCCATGAGGTCATTCAACAGTTTAGTCAGTTGGTACCAGGCTATGAGGAGGTTAGGAGCACAGTAATTCTGCTCCAGATGAAAGAAGAACTAAACAACAATGTAGGCCAAACGATGGGAGTCCCTTACCCAGGGGAAATTCACTACCTTTGCCCATGTTCTCTGTTAGGCTCGATTGCCCTACCAATGGAGAAAATGAAGACTGGCAATATTAGAGCAGTGTGGTTGTTGAATACTCTCAAGAGAGGGAGAGTGCATTGTAGGCCATGCCTGAGAAGTGCAAAGCAACAGTTGTTTTTAAAGGTGGAACCTGTTTGATTTTTGTTTTAGTTATTTATTTTTACATATTCAGTTGTTTGGAGATCACGTTGTTAATGTATTGATGAGGAAGGGGATAACTAATGGATGCAGTGAATGTGATGTGAACAGAGTAGTATAAGTCTGGTTTCTGAGTATCTGAATTGAGAAGTCGATGAGCCTGTTTCCTTTGAAGTGAAAGTGGAATGAAAAAAGATGGATGCTGGTTTTGTATGTTTAAAGTGACACTAAAGCTTTGGTTTTTTTTTTTGTTTGTTTGTTTTTTTAAACATGTCTATACTTACCTGCTCTGTGCAGTGATTTTGCACTTTCCCTGCCGGTGGTCCTGGCTCCTCTCCCTTAACCTATCCCCCATAGATTGACAGGAGTGGGAGCCAATGGGCTCCCGCTTCTGTCTCACCCAATGAGGAAGAGTCCCCAGACATCAGAGGCTGTTGAGAATGCCGCTGGTTTAAAGGGGCTTAGGTAAGGACTGGGGGCGGCACTGCTGGTTTTTTACCTTCATACATAGAATAGAAGAAGGTCAAAAATCTTGAGCCTTTAGAACCACTTTAAATGGAGAAGGGGCTAAAGACGACAGTAATAAATATACATCTAGTTGTGAACTCTCTGTGGCAAGAGTAAGTAAATGTAAGTGCAGAATTTATGGTAAAGTAACATAATTACAGGGGGTGTGGCTAGATTGTGAGCGGGACTGGTCTCACCGCTCAGGAGATCCATCAAATCCTTTCATAATCCTGGGTTATTGCTCGCCTATATATTGTCTGCCTATCCTCCTTTGTTGTCACTACATTTTGGGAACTCCAGGATACTACTATTATGTTGGCTAAAGGGAAGGTGAAGCCACCCAAAGATCCACAGTCGCAAAGACCTGTGAGAAGACTGATCACAGGATCCTCCTCCGCTATCTTGTTGCTTTCCTTCTCCCTCTTCTCAAGAACTGTGGGGACAATGGGGCCACACTTTACCTAACCGCCAGAAATACTATCTAGCTGGACAAATGGTGTTCGCATGTAGGTAGGTACAAAGTGAAGATGGGGATTAAGCCACAGTGCTGAAGTTTGCACTTTTGGGATCATATAAGAGCCTGAAGTTTGTGCTTCATAGAGGAACTCTTTCTACTCTGCCCCTCCCTGGCTCCATGAATGCTACCATTATGGTCTGGGAGCATATCCAAAATATATTGCAACCACAGATGACCAGTGTCTCCTCTTCCCTGCTGTGGATGTATCTCTGTCTAACACAGATCTCTGCTCTTCCAGACTCTGCGATATGGGCTTTTAAAAAGCATAAAAATAGTAGAGGATGTAGTAGAGGGGGTAGTCTGTTGACCTTTGAGCAATTAAAAGCAAAATTCTCCCTTCCTAATCATAATTTTTTTCCACTGCCTCCAATTATGCCATGTCTCTTGGTCACAGTTTCGTTCCCTTGCAGTAGAGACTCAGCCTTCTGTCATTGAAACCATACTTCTTTACTCATTGGAGAAACTTTATCAGGGGTTTACAAAGAATTATTTTCAGGTCACCATCGTGGCCACATTGTCGTATATCAGTGGCCTGTTGTAAAGCTTAGTGGGTGGAGAATGATCCTTATTTGCAAAGTGAAGATTGGGAAGACATGTGAGACTACCCCTTCACACACTTGGTCCGTGCCAGAGATCGACTAATCCAATTTAGACAAGATTTACATAACTCCTGCTAAATTGTGTGGTATATATTCTTCCCATTAATTATTATTTATCCTGTGCTGAGGATAGTAAACCCTTTCGTCAATTGAGTAACTGGTGATAACAACAAAAAATATGCAAAAATCCAATGAACCACAAATTATACCAGAAGAAACTCATAAATTGGCGGCAGTTCCTACTAAGGGTACTGACCCTCACAAATAATACAGTCATAAATATAAGTGCACTCTCCTATGCGGTCTTCTAATAATTACAAATCAAATCAAACATCCAATTATGTTTCAATAAAGTCCTTTGTGCAGAAATAATAATATCTCCCAAATTGTGCACGTGTATAATCCATGAAGATCGTGCAATTCATTCTCTGTGCTCCCAGTGGTCCCACACTCTCACTGACTCCTGTGGACTCTTAATTAAACAACAGTCTAACTCGCTTGGATGGAACAAATCGCTGGGTCTTGTAGTCCTCCTCTGCCCAGTTGTCACCATATGTTGTCTCAATGCGGCGTTTATGGAGGTAGCATATTCATATGTAAGGAATGGAGGAAGGCAGCCAAATAGTGTAATTCCATTTATTAAAAGCAAAATAAAAAAGTATATTGCACTCACATTAATCCAATAGTAACAGGCATAAAACGCCGAACCAGGAAGTAACACACCATCGTGCGCTCCACCAGATGGATATGATGTCACCACGGTCCGCACAGACACATTTCGCGAAAAAGAGAGGAAGGCGCCTCTGAGTGCAGTATTGACAATTTATTTAGTAAACAATGGATAAATTGCACTTACAAGATAAATAGTTAAAAATACTCATCGTGTGGTAAAATGGAGCTTATTTCAAGCTCTTCATTTAGGCCACCAGGGGATAACACATCCAAGGTGTAGATCCAAAAAAAGAATTGAGCATGCTCCGAAATGCATTACCGCCCCCTTCACCTCCTCCAACTCTGCTCTCCTAGCTTCATTTTGATGCACAGGCACATCCTTGACTCTGCTTCCTGATCCTATAGACAGATTTTCTTGCTGGACAGCTGGATGTCCCACCTGGATCTAATTACCACAAGATTAGTCTTTTTAACTATTTATCTTGTAAGTGCAATTTATCCATTGTTTACTGAATAAATTGTCAATACTGCACTTAGAGGCGCCTTCCTCTTTTTTTTTTCTTGTTACTGCATTAGAGCCTTGCTTCCACTCGCTGCCTCGGTGTTAATGTTCCCATCCATCCCTGATATCCATCTGGCACCTTTATCCTACAGCTACAGAGGTAGCGCTCCAACAAGCGCGCCCTATATAATATACATGTACTGATGAGTTTCGCCCCTCCCAGAGGTCAGAACCTGTGGTGGTAAGCGGACATAGTTATAAATCTAAAAATCACGTCTACTACACCCCTCCTGTATACTGAGGCCGTATGTACTCTAAAACCGGAAAGGATCCCGCGGCCATCTTAATACTCTCAAGAGTGTACCAAAATTCCCAAGCTTCATCTACTGCACCATCTCGTTAACTAAGGCCGAATGTTATAGGGCCAGGTGTGATACCAAGTGCGGCCATCTTACTACTCTCATGGGTATATTAAGCCGTAATGTACGATTGACAATTCTGCCTTAAAAATAATAAACTTTACTGCATGTCATCCCACTACTACTTTTTGGAAAAACCTATCTGTTCTAAAGGTTCCAAAGTACAGACAGGTATGCTGAGAGCCTGTTAGAGCCTAAAATTGCACCCCTGATCTGCTGATTTAGTGCAGGGCTGATTTGTGAGAGTTCATAGACACTGTGGTGTTTGTAAACACGTTTCCCCTAGCGGGAGCAGCTACAAGAATGCACCTAAGCCTTGTTTTTTTGTAAATACATTTAGGTGTGTTTATGTATGTCAAGCGCTTGGGCATTTGTTTATTTAATTGGCCGGAATAATAATATTAATTAACCCAACCCCCCTTAGTTTCAGAACTGAGGCCTCTTTCAGTGTTTCTTTCTGTCGAATCAAACCTCTGCACAGTGCTGATGGTGCTGGGCAGGCAGGAAACACCAGGGAAGGTTGCAACTCCCAATAAGTAAGTAGCTGGGAAGAGGGAAGTTTTGTGTAATGTAACTTGGGAGGGTTGAAGAGAGTGTTTAGTAAAAGTTAATATAAATTTACAGTTACCCCTTAATAGTGCCTGTTTTCTAATGTTTGAGAGTATTAATGTACCTACTTTTTAATACTATATTCACATATATTTAATGTATTCCTGTATTTCAGCAATCCAAAGTCACTAGGTACTGTCAAAGAAATCCCTGCTGTGAAAAATCTTAAAAGCATCATATTTGGGTGAGTTACAGACATGATCTAGTGTCAAGAAGTGAAAGCAGTGTTATAGACTGTTTAGTATGAATAATAGATCTTCGGATTATTAACATTAACAATAAGTAGAAAGAGCCAAGATGTAAAGAATTCTTCCTCAATTCACCCTGGTGTCCCTGTACTTGGTTCTCTCTGATAGTCACTTGGTCTGATAACAATAATAAGGACTACAACTAAGACCGTCCATAGATGCATCAAAATTTGGCTGGTTCAGCAGGAATCAGACAAATTTCAATCCATATGGGCAACCTGTTTGTATCTATCGATTGACTTCAGTACAACCAACCTGTTGGGTTTTTTTTTGTATGATTACTGCCAGCATCTATAACTGCCAGCAGTGATCCTTGTATACTGACAGCAGGGAAATTTCCTACTGTCAGAATACAATAATGCAGTGGTTGGGGTTCCCCCATTAACACTGTGTTGATAGGGAATCAAGCAGTTTTTCTTCTTTAACCCATGATTGAAGAAAATACAATTGCATAATCTATGGCTTTCTTAAGAGTTTAGTTTTTAGAAAAGAATTCTAGTGGGCAGGTGGGGGGCAATTTTTAACTGATTCCATTATAAGTAAAAATATAT
This sequence comes from Staurois parvus, assembly GCF_062004578.1. Lineage (NCBI taxonomy): Eukaryota > Metazoa > Chordata > Amphibia > Anura > Ranidae > Staurois > Staurois parvus. The sequence goes on from NW_028317996.1 coordinate 3,777,461, forward strand.
ATTGTAATTGGTTGTGTTGAAGAGTCAGTGTGTTAAATTGATAAGTTATAAAGGATTTTGAATGTATATATCCACTCTTGTAATGCTTGTGGTGATGGTGAACTGTTAAACTGTATGTTCAACCAAAACCTTTATCTTAATCATACAGTAAAGGACTCCGGCTGGATATTCATAGACCCTGGATTACAGACTGCTACCTTCAGGTGATTGGACTCTGGCATAAGCTTTGTGGGGACACCCCTAATTTGTAATCCACAACTCCACTCCCACTCCATGAATCCTCAGTTTTTTCTAGTGTCTTTAGGTAATAAAATTCTTCTCCCTTATTGATGATGTGAGGCACTGTGAATACTGAGGAGTACTGGAAGCACTGTAAATATTGAGGAGTACTGGGAGCACTGTGAGTACTGAGAGGGCGCAGTGAGTACTGCAGCGCGGTGAGAATATTGAGATCATGATCTACCAGTAGATCTTGGCCAGGTGACTGGTAGATCGCTGTCAGGGCTTACCATCCCAGACCATCAAACAGACTGCAATGCAGAGGGACTACTTGTAAAGTTGGAGCTGTAGTAGAGAGCAAGAGCCGCCGATGTCTCCTCTTTAGTTAAGGTTGCCACCTCATCCCTTTAAACCCAAATACACATTAGTTCAACAGGTCCTGAGGCTAAATTAATGCACATAAGGCAGTAAGTGAGTTTAACTATCACTTTAATCAGCCACTTAACCTGTGTAATTAATATGTGTTCGGTTTTATTTTTCAATCTTTTTATTGAAAAGACCAAACGTACAATCCGACAGTACAAAAAGATGAGAGATGTTGAGCTCTCAGGACAATATTCACATATGAACATAGGTGACAGTGGCATTGTACAGAAAGATTGAGGAAATGAACATTGCATACATAGGTAGGACCAAGAAATCCCTCTGGTGTAATCTACAGGTAAAAAGGGTAAACAGCAATAATGAACAGAATTCCAGTACATATTTCACTATGAAAAACGATTAATAATGAGCATGACCAAGCAGCAGTCAGGTACTAAAGTCAGATACATCAAAAGGTAATATTGGAAACAAGAAGTATGAAGAAAGAATAGGAGAGAAAATGAGAAGAAAGGAATAAGAAAAATCAGCTGTGAGGAGGCGACACTGTGTTTGGTGATCTTTGATTAAGCTTTAATTAAAAACATTTTATTATTCACATTATGTTAGTGGGTAAAATGTCCTACAGGAGTGGTGATGTGACCTGTTGCAAATTTTGCTCCATGTATACATTCCTTGAACAACTGTTAAAGGGTGAATACTGCTGTGCGAGATGTAAGCATTTTGTTTGTTTGGAAGCCCAGATCCTGGATTTGAGAATCAACTGGCAACACTGCGAAGCCTCGACAACCTGGATAGGAGTGTGGAACCTACCCGTCAGGTGCTGGCTGGGGCCAGTATAGACAACGGTAGTGATATGGAGAGATAGGCACTAAAGGCAGGTAGTTGGGTTACATTTAGAATGAGGGGTAGAGGGAAAAGCATTAGAGTCCTGAGTTGATGCATGCCAATAAATATGCCAGGTTTCATGATGTTGGGGATACCAGCTCAGGAGTGGTAATGCTGAAGAAGACTATCTCCACTAGCTGCCAGGGGAATTACTACTCTGGTAAGGGGGCAAGGTTGCAGGCAAGGATAGACAGAAACTGGTGGTAGGGGGCTCAATTATTAGAAGGACAGTGCAAAGTGTCACAAAGACTGTGCTTACTGAACAGTATGTTGTTTGCTGGGGCACTCAAATTCAGAACATTGCAGATCAGATAGACAGATTGTTGGGTGGGTGTGGGTAGGACCACGTTGTCATGGTACATACTGGAACAAATGGCAAGTTAGGGGAAGATGAAGCATCCTTAAAATTATTTCATGGACTTAGATGCTATATTAAAGAAAAGTATTTCTAAAGTAGTATTCTCAGAAATATTCCCTGTAACTCAAGCCACGCCAGAGAGGCAGCATGAGATTAGAGAGGTAAACAAGTGGCTGAGGAACTGATGTAAGGAGGGTTTTGGGTTCATGGAGAACTGGTCTGATTTTGCAGTTGGTTACAAGCTTTACAGCAGAGAAAGACTGCACTTAAATGGGGAGGGTGCAGCTGTATTGTGGGAGAAGATGGCCAGAATGTTGGAAGGACTTTTAAATTTGGGTGCAGGAGAGGGATCAGTGAAAGGTATACTATGCAGCAAGCAAGGGTCAGTATGTGCAGATGTGGGCAAAGTTGGGGGGGGGGGAGCTGGCTTCAAATCAGATGATGGAGAAACTAAAGTTTCAAGGACCTGTACTCCTTGACTATAAGTTTAAGCGGGAAGAATCGTACTGTAACCTAACAGTGAGGGATAATAAAATGGTGTGTGCTGGTACACAATTAGAAGGCATATTCACAAAGGCTAGAAGTATGGTTAATAAAATGGAAGAACTAGAACTCCTGCTACATGAGGAGGATTTTGACTTTGTGGGAATACAGCAGGTAAAGTAGGTATTGAACACATCACAATTTTTCTCAATAAATATAGGGCCTTGAAAAAGCATTCATACCCCTTGAAATTTTCCATGATTTGCCATGTTATACAACCAAAAACCTAAATGTATTTTATTGGGATTTTGTTTGTTCGACCAACACAAAGTGACCCATAATTGCAAATGGAAGGAAAACGATAAATAGTTTTCAAAATTTTTTACAAATAAAAATCTGAAAAGTGTGGCATGCATTTGTGTTCAGCCCCCAAAGTCAATACTTTGTAGAACCACCTTTCACTGCAATTACAGCTGCAGGTCTTTTTGGGTATGTCTCTTTGCACATCTTCAGAGTGAAATCTTTGCCCATTCTTCTTTGCAAAATAGCTCAAGCTCTGTCAGATAGAAGCAGTTTTCAAGTCTTGCCACAGATTCTCAATTGGACTTAGGTCTGGACTTTGACTGGGCTACTCCAACACATGAATATGCTTTGATCTAAACCATTCCATTGTAGCTCTAGCTGTATGTTCAGGGTCATTGAGACTGGGGTGGAGGTTCACCTTCCAGTAGGACAAGTCTTTTTCAGACTCTAACATGTTTTATTCTAAGATTGCCCTGCATCTTCCCATCAACTCTGACCAGCTTGCCTGTCCCTGCTGAAGAAAAGCATCCCCACAACATGATACTGCTACCACCATGTTTCACGGTGGGGATGGTGTGTTCAGGTGATGTGCAGTATTAGTTTTCAGCCACACATAGCGTTTTGCTTTTAGGCCAAAAAGTAAAATTTTGGTCTCATCTGACAAGAGCACCTTCTTTCACATATTTGTTATGTCCCCCACATGGCTTCTTGCAAACTGCAAACTGGACTTATGGCTTTCGTTCAACAATGGCTTTCTTTTTGCCACTCTTCCATAAAGGCTAGATTTGTGCTCAAGTAATAGTTGTCCTGTGGACAGATTCTCCCACCTGAACTGTGGAACTCTGCAGCTCCTCCAAAATTACCATGGGCCTCTTGGCTGCTTTTTCTGATTAATGCTCTCCTCGCCCAGCCTTCAGTTTAGGTGGGCTGCCATGTCTTGGTAAGATTGCAGTTGTGCCATACTCTTTCCATTTTTGGATGATGGATTGAACAGTGCTCTGTGAGATGTTCAAAGCTCAGGATATTTTTTATAGCCTAACCCTACTTTAAACGTCTCCACAACTTTATCCCTGACCTGTCTGGTGTGTTCCTTTGCCTTCATGATGCTGTATGTTCACTAATGTTCTCTAATTATAAGCCACCTAATTAGGTGGCTTCTGAAGGCAATTGGTTCCACTAGAGTTTAGTTAAGGGTATCGGAGTAAAGGGGGCTGAATACAAGTGCACGCCACACTTTTCAGTTATATATTTGGAAAAAAATTGGAAAAACATTTATCATTTTCCTTCCTTTTTGGTTGTAACATGACAAAATGTGGAAAATGTCAAGGGGTATGAATACTTTTTCAGGGCACTGTATATTTCTAAAGGTGCTATTGGTATGAAATTTTCACCACATGTCAGTAACAACCCATGCAATCCATACATACAAAGAAACCAAAACAAATAAGTTCAGAAATTCAGTTATGTGTAAGAAAATGGAATGATACTGGGAAAAAGTATTGAACACATGAAGAAAGGGAGGTGCAAAAAGGCATGGAAAGCCAAGACACCAGCTGAAATCTATTAGTAATTAGAAAGCAATCCTGCCCCTTGTCAGTGCAAACTAATATCAGCTGGTTCCGTCACAACCGATGGTCTATAAAAAGATGTCTCATTACCAAAGTGTCACACAAGAAACATCTTGTGATGGGTAAAAGCAAAGAGCTCTCTCAAGACCTTCGCAACCTTATAAACATACTGATGGCATTGGTTACAGAAAGATTTCTAAACTTCTGAGTGAGCCCTTTTGGGGCCATAATCAGGAAGTGGAAAGAACATCATTTCACCATAAACCGGGCACAACCAGGTGCTCCTCGCAAGATTTTTGACAGAGGATTGAAAAGAATTATCAGAAGAGTTGTAGAAGAGCCAAGGACCACTAGTGGAGAGCTTCAGAAAGACCTGGAATTAGCAGGTCAATTGTTTCAAATAAAACAAACAGTAATGCACCCAAGGCCTGTATGCACGTTTACCATGCAAGACTCCATTGCGGAAGAAAAAGCATGTTGAAGTTTGTTTAAAGTTTGCTGCACAACATTTAGACAAGCCTGTGAAATATCGGGAGAATATAGTCTGGTCAGATGAGAGCAAAATTGAACTCTTTGTATGCCATAATACACACCATGTTTGGAGGTCAAATGGCACTACACATCACCCCAAAAACCCCATACCGACAGTGACGTTTGGAGGTGGGAACATTATGGTGTGGGGCTGTTTTTTAGCATACGATACTGGCAAACCTTATTTCAGACGACTTTATTTATAAGACAAAATGAGGGTGGACATTTCAGCAAGACAATGACCCTAAACGCAAAACCAAGAAAATTCTCAATAGGTTTCAAAGAAATAAAATAAAGCTGCTAAAATGGCCCAGCCAATCACCTAACTTGAATCCAATAGAAAATCTATGTAATGAACTAAAGATCAGAGTTAATAGAAGAGGCCCACAGAACCTTCAAGTTTGGAAGACTGTGTGGAAGAATGGGCCAAAATCACACAATGCACATGACTTGCTTCTCCATACAGGAGGCATCTTGAAGCTGTCATTACCAGCAAAGGATTTTGTATGAAGTATTAAATAAATTTCAATTAGTGTGTTCAATACTTTTTCCCAAGCAAGGCTAGAATACTATTAACATGCATGCATATATTTACTCAAGAGATAAAAGTATGATTCTACCATCATAAGGGTACCAAAAGTCAGCTATCCTTAAAAGAAATAAGTTTGAGTCCCTCCTGCGTGGGGAGCCACTGTCCAGAAATCTCTTTTTTTCACATTTTTAGAATGAAGTTGCAGACAGATTTCATCACCACCTGGGATGGGAGGAATGGCCCCTTCATCCTGACAGCTTCACTCTCCTATGCTAGAAATGGGGAGCTCCAGATATGGACATCCTGGCATCCAGGTTCAACAAGTTACCCCTGTTTGTGGCCAGAACCATAGATTCTGTAGCTCTAGAACTAGGATCAGATGCGCTGGTAATTCCCAGGGACTACATCCAGGTTAAAATATGCCTTCCCTCCAGTGTGGATTTCAAAGTGACCTTGCTAGGCCATGGAAGCACATCCATTGCAGCATGGCCAGTTTTCATCTTTGCATCCTTACTGGGAGCACAGCATGCCTGTAATCCAACAGTCACTTTTTTGTGCCCTGCTCCAAAACACCCCAGAGAACTTGGGATGTGTTGATCACTGTCTAGATGTGGTCAGAACTCTCAAGGTCTATCTGACAGTCACAACTTCTGTCTGAAAAACAGACTCTCTTTGTATTGCTGAAAGGGTCTCATAAAGGACACAATGGTTCTACACTCATGATTGCTAGGCGGATAAGACAACTCATTGTGATGGCCTATGTTCTTAAAAACAAGTTACCTCCATTTACTTTACATGATCAATCATCTGTTGCCCATCTTTGTAAGGCTGCCACCTGATCCTTGGTTCATGCTTTGTCCAAGTTCTTCCAGGTAGATGTACAGGTCTCTACAGATGCAGCCTTCAGCTACAACGTTCTTTTAACTGCACTCTGAGTTGGGTATTTGACTCTTGGTTGTTTACTCTGTCGTTTTGCCCAGCCCTCTGTTTTATTGCTTTGGGTTGTCTCAGGGTCTATTAATATTGAATGGGGAAGCAATTTGAGGGTCCATTTGAGGGCAGCAAGGTGTGCATGTTCCAGGACATTCTTAATGTGGTTGTAGCCTGCATCGAGTCCATCCCCAAGCGCAGGAGCATTTGTGTTTGCTGGTTCTATTAATATTGAGCCTGTGACCTGTACATTTAAGATAAAAGGAATTTTGACTTGCCTGTAAATTGCATATTTTGCAATATAGTAAAGTAAAGAAAGGATTGTTGGGGTCAAAGGCTTACAACTAGGGGTATGTCCACCAAAGTTTTTGCCAGTGTCCAGTCACCTGAAAGTATTCTGGATTTGATTACAACTAGGCACATTGTTCTGTTTATTAATACGCACAAAATTAGTAAAGAAATATTGATATTAAAAATATGCCTCATTTTCTATACCCATAGTAAGAGGCAGTGAGTATGTTTAAGAATGTTGGTAGTTATTAACATGGACAAGGTGGTTGAAATTCACCTAATTGTGTGTGTTTTATATTTTTTAGCCTAGGGAAGAAACATGGACAAGATGGGTTTTTGAAGCTTGTTGATATTCTTCCAAAACTTCCAGGACTACAGGTGTTAGAGTAAGCAACACAAAAGCTTTTTGTTTTTTTGTAAGATATAACTACATTTAATAATGGCAAACTGGGAAAGCCCTGTATGTGGTTAGGTTAAGTGAATGCCAAAGATATGTGTGTGTTTCATTTTGGGTGGAGTACATCCATTTTATTAAAGAAAGACTGTATATAGAAAACACAAATACTGCTTACTTGGCTGTCATGCTAACTCCCTGGCTTCAAAACTATGGGGGTCATTTACTAAAACTGGAGAGTGCAATATCTGGAGCAACTCTGCATAGAAACCAATCAGCTTCCAGGTTTTATTGCCAAAGCTTAATTGAACATGTTGAAGTTAGAAGACGATTGGATACTATGCACAGCTGCACCAGATTCTGACTGCACCAGTTTTAGTAAATCTCCCCCTATGTGTCACATACCTGAAAAAAGTATGTAGATCTGGAATTCTGAGTTTACTTGTAGCATGCAGGTTTTCTTTGTTAATCTTGTAACACATTTCCCAGAATCTCTCTTTAACCCTTTTACTGCCATCTGCTGTAAGTACTATGATGGGGCAGTGATATATCTTGTAGAAGCGGTCATTGCTTCTACAGCCAGAGAAAGTCTGCCTCTTTTCCCCCTTCCAGACATGTAATAATTTATATTTAACTCTAAACCCATGAGCTTATAGGTTTTTAAAGCATCATGCAGTGTATGTAATGCATGCAAAATCAAAGCAGAAAAGCGAGCGCTAAAACCATAAGCAGCTGAAGCACCAAAAAGGTAACCAAAAACAACCTCCAAAGCAATCAGATAAATGTAGGTGCAGCGCTAGAATATCAGAATTATCCAAAGAATGATCTTAGGTAAGTGCTTCATATATTCTAACGATTATTCAGTGATGTGCCGGAAATATGTTAAGATTGCGCACTCACCAGATGCGTAATAATAATACGCGTTTGTATATAATGTTGTCAGCCAGAGGTCCCCTTAAGGATGTGTACAGTCTGGTCTGGTCAGAGACATCCCCTTCCCCTGGGTTATCTGCAGCACCTCAGCCGTCCTCCAGAATGGGCTCTGTAGTTTTGTCAGTGGAGTTACAGTTTATCCTGATACAGTCTCCTAACAGGAGCTCTCCGGAGGGAACATAATCCCGGAACATCACCGAATAATCGTTAGAATATATGAAGCACTTACCTAAGATCATTCTTGGGTGGATCTTCACAATTAGCACTTTTTGGACATTTTTTTGTCATATACTGGATTTTGATATTTTAGCACTATTACATGCTCACGATTGTCACTTCATTAGCACTTTATTGTGGATATGACATAATACAATAACAATAAAATTAATAAATATATAGTGAGAGTCCAGTTCAGTGAGTAGAGGTGTGCAATTATCAGAATAGATCTCATCTAGTTCATACACAACTCTCATGAAGGGCAATGAGTGGTAGGTGATGTAAGCCAAGCCAGAAGAATACTCCATCAGTAGTCACACATAGCCTCTTACCAGATATCCATGACCTCTAAAAGTAAAGCGGTCAGATAGTGCAGTTAGGCTCAAAAGTTTGGCCCAGATACCAGACAGATCCAGTCCTTCAGTTCACACCTTTTGGTCACACCCCTGACTACATCTTTTGATGATGTTGGGTGGAGCATTGGTGTGTGATGTCACTGTGCATCAGAACAGATGGCAGCCATTTTGTTGGTTTTAAACAATGCTGTGTTAACATGCTTTTTCTTTATGGATTTATGTAAGAGCAATACTTCAAATAAATGAAGTTTTTAGAATTTACTACACTATGAGATGTTTTGCCCGCTCTATGACCTGCGTATTTTGGGAGAAATTTGCTGCATAGTGTCAAACCAATGTGGATTTTTTGGAAAGTGGACCAAGAGTTGTTATATACAGTTGTTCTCAAAAGTTTGCATACTCTTGGAGAATCAGTAATACACAGTACAGTATGTACTATTTTTAAAGAAAAACTGAGTGAACAGGCAAAACACTTTTCTTTTATTTCTTATGGGATGCATATTCAACTGTAGGTAATTACAGAATGACACAATCCTAAAACAAAACACGGCAACAAGTAAACAAATGAAATGACTCATATTTAAAAGTTTGCATACCCTTAGTTCTTATACTGTGTTTTGCCCTCTTTTGCTTCAATGACAGTGTGCAGTCTTTTGTAATAGTTGTCTTTGAGGCCCTGAATTCTTGCAGGTTGTATAGTTGCCCATATGGTCTTCTTGCATGAACTGCACATTTAAAATCTCCCCAGAGTAGCTAGATGATATTAAGGCCTGGAGACTGTGATGGTAACTCCAGAACATTCATCTTTTTCTGCTGTAACCATTGTTGGGTCAGCTTGGCCTTGGGCTTATGGTTATTGCTGTGCTGAGAAGTCCAAGAGTATCCCATGCGCAGCTTTTGTGCAGAATGCAAATTGCCAGTAATTTCATGCTGTATTCATCTTGCCATCAATTTTCACAAGATTCCCCATGTCTTTAGAGCTCACATACCCCCAAAACATTAGTGAGCCACCACCATGCTTCACAGTGGGGATGGTATTCTTGTCACTGTAGGCCTTGTTGACCCCTCTCCAATTATAGTGCTTATGGTTGTGACCATAAAAGCTCTGTTTTGGTTTTGTCACTCCAGATTACAGTGTGCCAGCTGTGAGGTGTGTCAAGGTGTTGTCAGGCATATTGTAACTGGGCTTTTTGGGGCTTTGGCATAGTAAATGCTTCTTTCTGGCAACTCGACCATGACGTTCATTTTTGTTTAAGTATCACCGTATTGTGCTCCTTAAAACAACCACACTGTCTTTTTCCAGAGCAATCTGTATTTCTTCTGAGGTTACCTGTGGATTTTTCTTTGTATCCCGAACAATTTCTTCGGACAGTTGTGACTGCAATCTTTCTTGGTCTACCTGACCTTGATATCAAGAGTTCCCCAAATTTTCTACTTCTTAATAAGTAACTGAGTAATTGAACAGTACTGACTGGTATATTCAAGGCATTGGATATCTTTTTATATTCTTTTCCATCTTTATAGTGTTCCATTACTTTGTTGTGCAGATCTTATGACAGTTCTTTTCTGCTCCCCATGGCTCAGTATCTAGCCTGCTCACTGCATCCACTAACAAACTCATTGACTATTTATACACAGACACTAATTGCAATTTAAAAAGCCACATACAGTATTTGTGAAATTAACCTTTAATTGCCATTTTAACCTGTGTGTCACCTTGTGTGTCTGTACAATGGCCAAACAATGCAGGATAAGTAAACTTTTGATCAGGGCCATTTGGGTGATTTCTGTTGCCATTGTGATTTTAAAAGGAGCCAAACAACTATGTGATAATAAATGGCTTCATATGATCACTATCCTTAAATAAAAGACACTTTGTTGTCATGATCAGTCATATTTTCAATATCAATGCCAAAATTTCACAGTTTCTGCCAGGTTATGCAAACTTTTGAGTACAACTGTAATATGCAAGACAGTGAATGATGGCACTTGAATGTACCCACATGTGTGGCCAGGGAACATTGCACCCTTGCATTTCTCAGTACTGGATATGAGTTATGCTGTTCCATGTGGAGCCTGTTTGTGCTCCCTGGATTTGTGTGGGTTCCCTTCATATGTTCTGAGTTCCATTCACAATCTAAGAACATATTGATAGGTTAAGTGTGTATAATTGTCTTGGACATTATTAATGGTTATATTAAAAATGTGTAATGCATATATTATTGCAGGAGATACAACCCAATACCAAAAAAGTTGGGATGCTGTGTAAAATCTACATGAAAACAGAATGATATTATTCATAATAGAAAATAGAAAACATATGAAATGTTTAAACTGAGAAAATGTACCATTTTAAGGTTAGTAACATGATTGGGTATGAAAAGAGCACCTTAGAGAATCAGTTTCTTAGAAGTAAAGGTGGGCAGAGGTTTGCCAATCTGATAAAAGCTGCATCTAAAAATTGTCGAATATCAAAATAATGTTCCTCAACATAAAATTGCAGACTTTAAATATATCATCATCTACACTACATATCATCACAAAATTCTGAGTGTTTTGTATGTGGATGCTTTATATATACAGTGTGTGTGTGTGTGTATATATATATATATATATATATATATATATATATAAAGATTCAGAGAATCTGGAGAAATCTCTGTGCGCAAGGGAAAAGATCAAAATGAAGTATTAGATGTCCGTGATCTTCGGGCCCTCAGACAGCACTGCATTAAAAACATGATTCTTTGATGGATATCATTCATTGCATGGGCTCAGGAATGCTTCCAAAAAGCACTGCCTGTAAATCTAGTTCGCAGTGCCATTGAAAAATGCAAGCTAAAGCTCTATCATGCAAAGAAGAAGGCATATCTGAACATAATCCAGAAATGCTGCTGTCTTCTCTGAGCTAAAGCTCATTTAATATGGTCTGTTGCAAAATGGAAAACTGTACTGTGGTCAGCCAATTGAAATTTGACATTCTTTTTTGGCAGCCATTGGCGCCACAGCCCTTGAACTAAAGAGGAGAGTCAGCTTATTATCAGCACTCAAAAGACTGCATCTCCAATGGTAATGCGGTGCATTAGTGCATATGGAATGGGCAATAGTGAATCTGGAAAGGCACCATAAATGATGAAAGATATATCCAGGTTTTAAAGCAGCAAATGCTCAGGAAAAACTGAACAACATTCCTCTCCCAAAACTTCAGCAACTGATCTCCTCATTTCCTAGAATTTTACAGAGTGTTTTTAAAAGAAGAGGGGATGCTACATTGTGGTAAACATGGCCCTGTCCCAATGTCTATGGAATTTGGGTTGTACTTTGCCAGCTTTTTTTTTCCTGTCCCAACTTTTTTGAGACGTGCTGTTGCCATCAATTTCAAAATTACCTTATTTTTTCTTAAAATGGTACGTTTTCTCAGTTTAACATTTGATATGATTTCTATTTTCTATTATGAATAAAATATGGGTTTGAGATTTTCAAATCATTGCATTCTGTTTTTATGTAGATGTTACACAGCATACCAACTTTTTTGGAATTGGGGTTATAAACTATGATATTGAAGATGTTCCCATAGATCTTCACAAAAGGTCATAATGACCAGTCAAGTATTTTTATAGTACTTGCTAACATTTTCAGAAGGATGCCAGAAATCGTAGCCCAATTTTTTTTTCATAACATGTTATACTAACTCTATTCAATTACACTTCTGTTTGCACTAATTATTTCTGTGTCACTGGTATCATGGAGGCAAATTTCAGCTGGTTTGAAGCTAAACTCCGGAATGAGCAAATACAGCCTAAATACAAGAGGCATGTGTATTCCTACTTGAATTTTGTTGTGTTTGGTGTATTTTAGGGATGCACAAATGCCCTTTTTTACCCATAGCCTCACTCACTAGAGTTCACATAGGAGCGGTGTGGGAAACCTTCCTGCACCAAACCCATGCTGTCACAGAAGAAAAAGTTGGGGAGTTGAAATCCATGCAGCTTATTCTCCTCTCCTTGCAGGGATGACACTACAGGCTAGATGGCTTCTGATTGGATAGCTCTATGACAGTGCTGACCAATCAAAAGCCATCTAGTACATACTGTCATCCCTGCACTGAGAGAGAAAAAGCCGTAGGGATATCAAATCCACAGCTTTTCATTCTGTGAATGCATGGGTTTGATGTGGGGACGTTCTCCCCCAGTGGGGAAACTGCATGCGATTTGGACAGGAATCACATTCCTGTTCAAATCGTATGCTATTCTTTGTGGTGCAATTTGTGTCTATACATTTTGTATTGACACAAATTGCACCGCAAAGTATTGGTTTCAGGTATTGGGAGCATTTACAAGAATACGAGTACTCATGAAAATACTCGGTATAAAAATTTAAATATAAAATGTGATGAAAAAACGATGAGTTTGTGTGTAGAAATCACTACACAAATACATTTTTAAAAATATGTTTAGAAACAATCACAGCACTGCAAATTACCAACTTTCCACAAAATTTACAAATATCATAAGAGTGCTGGGCTATTACAACAGTGCTGAATACAATTGGACCAGTGCATCTGTAACAAAAAAATATCTAAAAGTGATACAATGATTGTGGTATCCACATCAAACTAATAAAGTACAGATGCACTGGTCTAATTATATTTTACACTGTTGTAATAGCATGGCATTTTAATGATAATTGTATATACCAGTCACTTCTGTTATTTCTGCCCTTGTGCAGGGTAAATGGTCTTGTATCCTTCCACCCCGTAGTTTTCATCAAACAGCTGTGGTTTTATCTGCTGGGTGCCTCCCAACAGCATTGCTCACTGCCCAGGCTCCTTCTATTAATAATATCTGAATTTGCAAGGGCATTTATTTCACACAAAGTAGATCTATATCCTTGGTGGCTACTGAGGAATATAGTTTAAATGAACGTTTTTGTACCCAGACTTCAGCTTTAAGTCAGATTGTTGCCTTATATATTGTGAATCCTTGTGAGCTATTAAGAATGAGGCATTCAATGGGTGTTAAACAATTAGTTGCTAGTATTTTGTGTTTGGTGCGCTGGCACTTACACAAACTCACTTGGTAGTGTCAGATCAATATATAAGGTATTTATAGTGCCGCGCTCCTACTTGTATGCATATATATCTCTATATCCAGTCTGTACTCATTCTACTATATTGATAACTATATAAATCAAATGTAAATATTAATGATAAGTGATATTCCATAAACTAATATAATTGGATGATTACCAATATATTGCCAATACACACATACACAACCTAAATTTGTGTGATAAATAATAATCAATATAGGACCTTAATATAATGTGAACAAAACATAAATAAATAAATGAATATAGTATAGATATAAATATAATTCGTGCCACTCTGATTATATGTGATCAATCCAGCAATATTTGTGCAAAAATATATTCCAATGTGCACGTGCATTAGTGTAATACATAAATACATAAATAAAGTCTTTATAAAGAAGTGCCAAAGTGTAGGTGATTTCTTAATCCCTCTCGCCAGGTGCCTTATGGTCTCCCTATTCGCTCACCTTTATGTTTGCCTGAATTAATTCAGGCAAATAGACTTTTTGATCCTTCCAGGATCGGTGGGTTAATGCTCTGTATTTAGATGTACCAAGGTGTAGATGTAGGTACTCCTGTACTCTCCTCTTTCTCCTTTTGCAACTGCTCATACACCGATATTAAGACCAGCTCTATCTCCTTATTCCCCTCCAGGGGTCATCTCCTTCTCATTTCCTCCTCTCACCCATGTGGATTATAAGGGTCAGATGTAGAGAAAAGAAAAACAAACCATGGTGCCTTTATCCTTTTAAATAGTGGAAATTTATTTCTGCCTGTAGCGATATTACACAGCGATATACAGTTCCTTGGTAGTCCAGGGCGGCATAAATATTACAGTCAATAGTGGGTGAGCAATCCTATACCTCTGCTCTCCCTCCCTGCCTGCCTCTGTCTGCGTTGGAATCGCCGAGCCTCGCCGCTGCAACGTCGTGACGTCAAAGCCCCTCCCCTACGCGTTGCGTCACATCGTCACGTGACTTCATCAGGGGGATAATGATTGGATCCAATCAGAGGCAGGCAGGGAGGGAGAGCAGAGGTATAGGATTGCTCACCCACTATTGACTGTAATATTTATGCCGCCCTGGACTACCAAGGAACTGTATATCGCTGTGTAATATCGCTACAGGCAGAAATAAATTTCCACTATTTAAAAGGATAAAGGCACCATGGTTTGTTTTTCTTTTCTCTACATCTGACCCTTATAATCCACATGGGTGAGAGGAGGAAATGAGAAGGAGATGACCCCTGGAGGGGAATAAGGAGATAGATCTGGTCTTAATATCGGTGTATGAGCAGTTGCAAAAGGAGAAAGAGGAGAGTACAGGAGTACCTACATCTACACCTTGGTACATCTAAATACAGAGCATTAACCCACCTATCTTGGAAGGATCAAAAAGTCTATTTGCCTGAATTCATTCAGGCAAACATAAAGGTGAGCGAATAGGGAGACCATAAGGCACCTGGCGAGAGGGATTAAGAAATCACCTGCACTTTGGCACTTCTTTATAAAGACTTTATTTATGTATTTATGTATTACACTAATGCTTGTGCACATTGGAATATATTTTTGCACAAATATTGCTGGATTGATCACATATAATCAGAGTGGCACGAATTATATTTATATCTATACTATATTCATTTATTTATTTATGTATTGTTCACATTATATTAAGGTCCTATATTGATTATTATTTATCACACAAATTTAGGTTGTGTATGTGTGTATTGGCAATATATTGGTAATCATCCAATTATATTAGTTTATGGAATATCACTTATCATTAATATTTACATTTGATTTATATAGTTATCAATATAGTAGAATGAGTACAGACTGGATATAGAGATATACAGTTGCAAGAAAAAGTATGTGAACCCCTTGGGATTACGTGGAGTTTTGCATGAATTGGGCATAAAATGTGCTCTGAACGTCATCTAAGTCACAACAATAGAAGAACACAGTCTGCTGAACATAATACTACACAAACATTAGATGTTGCCATGGTTTAATTGCACATAACATGTAAACATTCACAGTGCAGGGAGGAAAAGGTATGTGAGTCCCTAGCTTAATGACTTCTCCCAGAGCTATCTGGAGCCAGGAGTGAGACAACCTTGACTCCAATCAGTGTGATGATATTGGATGTGTTGCTGACAGCTGTCCTGCCCTTAAAAAACACACACCTGTTTTGGGTTTACTGGTTTCAAGAAGCACTGTCTGATGTGAACCATGCCTTGCAGAAAAGAGCTCTCAGAAGACCTACGATCAAGAATTGTTGACTTGCATGAAGCTGGAAAGGGTTACAAAAGTATCTCCAAAAGCCTTGATGTTCATGTGTCCACGGTAAGACAGACTGTCTACAAATGGAGAAAGTTTCGCACTGTTGCTACTCTCCCTAGACGTGGTTGTCCTGTAAAAATGACTGCAAGAGCACAGCGCAGAATGCTGCATGAGGTAAAGAAGAATCCTAGAGTGTCAGCTAAAGACCTACAGAAATCTCTGGCACATGCGAACATTTTTGTTGACACATCTACAATAAGGAAAACATTAAACAAGAATGGAGCACATGGGAGGACACCACGGAGGAAGCCATTGCTGTCCAAAAAGAATATTGCAGCACGTTTGAAGTTTGCAGAAGAGCACCTGGATGTTCCACAGCACTACTGGCAAAATAGACTGTGGACAGATGAAACCAAGATTGAGTTGTTTGGGAAGAACACACAACACTATGTGTGGAGAAAAAAAGGCACAGCACACCAACATCAAAACCTCATCCCCACTGTAAAACATGGCGGAGGGAGCATCATGGTTTGGGGCTGCTTTGCTGCCTCAGGGCCTGGAGGGATTGTTGTCATTGATGGGAAAATGAATTCCAGAGTTTATCAAGACATTTTGCAGGAAAAGGTACGACCATCTGTCCGCCAACTGAAGCTCCGCAGAGGATGGGTGATGCAACAGGACAATGACCCAAAGCATACAAGTAATTCAACAAAACAATGGCTGCAACAGCACAGAATACGCCTTCTGGAGTGGCTCAGTCAGAGTCCTGACCTCAACCCGATTGAAATGCTGTGGCATGACCTTAAGAGAGCGATTCACACCAGACATCCCAAGAATATTGCTACACTGAAACAGTTTTGTGAAGAGGAGTGGTCCAAAATTACTCCAGATCGTTGTGCAGGTCTGAGCTGCAACTACAGGAAACGTTTGGTTGAGGTTATTGCTGCCAAAGGAGGGTCAACCAGTTATTAAGTCCAAAGGTTCACATACTTTTTCCTCCCTGCACTGTGAATGTTTACATGTTATGTGCAATTAAACCATGGCAACATCTAATGTTTGTGTAGTATTATGTTCAGCAGACTGTGTTCTTCTATTGTTGTGACTTAGATGACGTTCAGAGCACATTTTATGCCCAATTCATGCAAAACTCCACGTAATCCCAAGGGGTTCACATACTTTTTCTTGCAACTGTATATGCATACAAGTAGGAGCGCGGCACTATAAATACCTTATATATCAGTTTGTTGCCTGTTCAAATATAATAAATGTACGAGATGCATAGGGTTGCCACTTCATCCCTTTAAAACCGAACAAATATTAATTACACAGGTTCTGGGGCTAATTTAATGCAGATAAGGCACCAAGTGAGTTTAATTACCACCTTAGTCAGCCACAGAATCTGTAATTAATATTTGTTCAGTTTTAAAGGGATGAGGTGGCAACCCTACAGATGCATCTTATTAAAGTTCCTGTGTAATAGTCAAATTATATGTACTGACAATTTCTTCTCTGGTCTTGTTCAGCTTGTGCAACCTTACAGAAAATCACATTGGTGATAAAGGTGTAGAAAAGTTGGTGGAGAAATTTCCAGAGCTGCAGACTCTTCATACACTGGAGTAAGCATAAATTAACCATTTCCAATTTAAATGAGTGTGTTGCTGCTATCTAGACATTCTGTAGAAAGGTATTGCCTTGATCTTAGGATAACGATATGACAACTGCAAAGACATGCAGTGTCATGACAGTGACTTGTAACAAATTGTTTCTTCCAGGTAGTACTGAAAATTAATGTGTACACATTGCTTAACCCCTTCACGCCTAAGGGTAAAACAAATCTTAATGCCTAAGCACAATTTTGCAACTTTGACATGTGTTAGTAAAAAGGTACATATCATCTCAACTACTTTGTACATCCAGGTGAATTATACCTTGTTTTTTCAGGACAAATTGAGCTTCATTTGGTGGCAAATAATAATGGATATCTCTTGTTTTTTTTTTTTTCATTATGAAAGGAAAACTGGCCCAAAATAATACAAAAAAATCTTTTTTTTTATTTAGCTGTGTGTTTCTTGTTACTACCATAACCTACCACCAAAGAACAACCCAAAATAAATTTTCCAGCTCTTGACAATCGCAGCAATACCATATAGGTGTATGTTATTTGTTGTTTGTACCCACGGTACAGCCTAGAAACAATAGTGCGCATTTGTTTTACCTAAAACACACTGACACTACCTGACACCAATTTAAAAAAAAATCCCTACCTTTGACCCTGACCTTGACCCAAACCCTAACCCTGACATTGAACTAGATCAAACCTTGATTTTTTATTTTATTTTTAAATATTTATCTTTTTTTTTAACAAACAGTTTTTCTCTATGCAAGGAGAAAGATACAATGTATCTCCTCCATGCAGAGGGAAAAAAAAACAAGGGGGGCAGGCTATGCAGTGACTGATCACTGTGATAGCCAATCAGAGGCTATCACAGTGATCATGTGACCCGGAATCGGGAGTCTTGGGTCCCGATTGTTAGAATGGGACCCGGGGCTCTCAGTGACACCCCAGTCTTTGAGCTGGGAGCTCACTGTGCAACGCGCTCCCAACACAAAGACAGGTATGCAAATATGCAGCCCCATGGAAAAAAGCCCAGTTCTGTGAGGCCGCATATTGGTTGTCTCTGATCCTGCAGAGACAACCAAGTCATATCTTCTCCGTAAGTGCTATGCATCTGCAATCTGTGTGGAGATGCACATACAGGCCATAGCTTACATGTGGAAAATGTGCTACAAAATGTCTTTTGGAATGTACACTGCAGCTTCTAAGATATGCTAGCTAGGTGGTAGCATGCCTAAAATAAAAATATGATGTCTTTATTGTCCATTGAGTGGACACAGGTTGATAGTAAGAGACCTAGGGTTATACTGTCACCTGCAGCAGAAATGGGTATTTAGCACATAGAAAACTGAAGTACCCCTCTTGTTATAACCCCTCCTACCTCACCCCTGTTCAGATCTGCTTACTATACCTAGGAGAACTGATGCCTCCATCCCTTTTGCATTAGGCCCCATTCACATGGGGTGCTTACCTCTGTGCCCCATGCAGGGCCATCTTTTACCAGCACAGGGATGCACAGGTGCTGAGTGCATCCCCATGCTGGCATCCCATTTTAGTCTATGAGAGTGCTTGCAGGTGCTGGTCCCCAAATTAATCCCATGTGCGTTCAGGGACTTGCACCCACATTTCATATAAGGACACTGTGCCTGTGTCCTTGCAGCCACATGTCGCAATAGACTAAAATGGGGCATTGGCACAGGGATCCAAACAGCACTTGTTCATTACTGTGCTGAAAAAAGATGGCACTGCATGGGGCACAGAGCTAAACTACCCATGTGAACAAGGCATTATTTTTTGACTGAGCTCATTTTCTTTTTTGTTGAAGAAGACAGCAGATATCTAGTAGATTTTGAAAATTGGGTCATAGTGCCACCTGCAGTAGAATTCTAGACACAAAAATAAAAACACAGTATATGGCCCTTTCTGCCCTGCAGAAACCACCTTTTGTAGCCATTAGAGATTAGGTGATCCCTCCTGCAAAATGGCCTTCTGAGTGGCTATTGCATCTGTCTTATGTTCAAAACCGCCTTTATTAGTAAGGTGGTATACGCCTTCTACCATAATAAAGACACTGTCCTTCCTTCCTTGTGCTCTGCTCCCAAGCATTCCAATAAAATTGCTCTTGATTGTTCGGGCATAGGGCTTTCATAGTCTATCCGAAAGCCTCAGCTTCAGTATTAAAAACAGACTATTTTTGTCCTGCCTAAAGGGTCTCAAAAAAATAAGTGTCTCACTAAAATAAATCAACTGTAAACACCCGGCAGGGCACCACACCCTAACCAGGGAATATCAAAACCAAGGATAATTGTGAAAAAAAATCCCAATTATTCCGAAATGAGAGGTGCAGACATTCAATATACATCAAATCTTCAAATCTTTATTGTGCTCACCAGTGATCTTCCACTTAAAATCAATCACCACTTGTGCTCTTCCACCTGCCAGCATGCACACTCACCTTAATAGATGACCTATAGATACAATAGGTCACATGCCCTTTTATCAGATGACACTTAACATCCTTAGATGTCTCCACAAAAACAAGCGTATGGATCCTTGGCAATTCCTCTCTCTTAGACCCATGCTCAAGACATAAAGAATACAGGATCTCTCATAGTGTAATAACTTCTGTTGATGCTTCTGTTCAGAGATCTACACCACTCTGTAAAATGATCCTTGTTTAGAGCAGGGCTTTCCAGAATTTGGAGCTTTTGCTGAACCACATCTCCATCATGCCAAAAAGGACATGGAATAGTAAACACTGTGCAAAGCTTGAGGGTTCCTTCATATGTCAGCTGCCCAGCTTTCCCCATTCTTTAACATCCAGAAATGCACTATTGTTTCATCCTCTCCCCATGTGATCACTAAAGTGTGGCAGAGCACAAGGATTATTTTCTTTTATTCAATCAGTGGGGAAGTGCATGGGTCATTGGACAGGTGCATAGGTGCAGGGCCAGTGTAGAATGTAATGGGTGCAGCGGTGTTCAGTCGAAAAGTGCACAAACATGCAGTAGCTTCACTGTAGGAGTACATGGATGTTGTGGTGGTTAATGGATAAGTGCACATGGTCAGTAGTGGTCAGTGGAGAATCTTGCTGTGTGTGTCTGAGATTTGCAGCAGTAGCAATCAGTGAGGTGGTTACAGTGGTGAAAAATGGAAAAGTGCATGTGTGCAGAAGCAGTCTGTGAGTGGGTGTAGTGACAGTCAAAGGAGAGGTATGCAACAGTCCAGTTGCAGTCAGTGAAGTGCAGTGGTGGTCTGTGCAATAGTGCAGAATGTCATAGTTCAGAGTGTCAGAGTGGCAGTCAATAACCTGTACCAGTTCTGGCCATCAGTGTGACACATCAATGCAGTGACAGTCAATGAAATGTATGGGTACAGTGGCGGTTAGTGAGGTGTGTGGGTGCAATGGTGGTCAGTGAGGGTTGTGCATGTGTCAATGTTTACTTGCCTGTATTATACATACACAGCTACATTATACAGGGACACTACCTAAAAATCCCAAAAAGGAGACGTACCAACATTCCAAGTTGTAGATACAAACAGAACAAATAAATTCATGTATACAAAACATTTCAAAAACCATTGCTGAAATACATATAATTTTATTAAACATTAGATTAAAACAATAAAATAGCTGATGCATATTCATAAAGATGCTTATTCTGTCGTCCACATGGATACCTCATCATTCTACAAATATGGCTGCTGTTACCAATTACATTTCATTTGATATGCAATATAATGTAGAGAAATCAGTGATTGATGATACATTTTCAACATGTTTCATAAACCAAGAGTCCTCTTCTTCAGGTGAACGCAAAGAACAACAAGGTATAAATATACAAATGATATTGTTATAACAACCATTTAGCGCCAAAACATTTCTGTTTTTATAACCAATAACATACACTTAGCTTGGGTTCACATATATGCGGTGAAGTATACCGTATTCCTGTGCAAATTTGTGTGCAGTGCGATTGGAACCATACATTTTGTATGGCTCTATTCGCACCGCACCCACACCGAAAACGTGCAGGACTCATTTTTGGGTCAGCACTAGAATCGGATCGCATGGGTATTCACACCTATGCGATCCAATTCTGCACATCGCACTGCGTTTTGCAGACCGCTTTCGGGGTGTTGTTAACATGCACACCCACAGCGGTTCGCTTCAATGGGGTGTGATTCTGTTGCGGTGCAGAATTCTCACTGAAAACGCTGCGAATTTTGCACCGCATAAGTGTGAACCTGGTCTAACTGTACAAGTATTACTATTTATTGAAAATTTAGAAAAATAGATCACTGGCTCCTGTAGTCTCTAATATTCTCTAAAAAATATAATGAAGCCCCTCCATGAGTACTCCCAATCTCATGCATCATCTACCTATTAAAGTTGTGATATATATATATATATATATATATATATATATATATATATATACACATATCGGTATATATATATATATATATATATATATATATATACTTTTTTTTACATATATAATAAACATACTTTGACAAGATTTCTTTGTTTTACAGCCTATCACAAAACAATATTACAGGAATAGGTGCAACAAAACTAGCAGCCACACTTCCATCTCTTTGTTCACTGCAGACACTAAGGTAAGTTCATTGCTCTTTTCTTATTGACTTTATGCAACGACCTTTAACAGCAGATTTAACCTCTTATACATTTATGCATATACACATTTGTTTAATGGGTTAGTTCACCTTTACAGACATCCCCCCCCATCCCTGCTGTAGTTACCTCAGGGGCTGCCAGGCTGTCAGCACCTTGACAGTCGCTCCAGCAGTCCAGAGATTTCAAATCCTCGCTCTTTTCTCTCTTCTCTGTCACCACTTCCAGGACAGAGCAGATGGATTTTGAGTGGTCAGCGCTATCAAAAGACAGACCAGATGGGTTTTGATAGAATGTGATGGCACTGACCAATCAGAATCTATCTGGTCCATACTGGAAGCACTGATGGAGAAGATAGAGAAGATAAGAGATTTCAAATGTCTGGACCACTGGAATGGCTACAGGGGTTGCTGACAGCTTGGCAAACACGTAGGTAAGTACAGCAGAGACCGGGGGGAGGGTTTCTGATGTTAGTTCGCCTATACATTTTTTTTCTGTACATTTTTTTCGTAAAGGTGAATTAACACTTTAATGCCATATTTTAGCAAAAAATTAGACTAGTAAAGCACATGTTTGCACTGTACATGTCAATGATTTTTATTTTGCTGCCTATAAATTGTATCAACCTATATATTTTAACTTTAGCTTTTTCCATCTGAAAAAAAAACATTACATTAATACGAGGGGTCTTAAAAAAATAATAGATACACTGCTCAAAAAATATAAAGAAACACTTTCAGAACACATCAGACCTCAATGGCGAAAAATATCACGCAGGATATCTATACTGATATGGACTGGGTAATGTGTTAGGAACGTAAGGATGCCCCATCGTTTGATGGAAATGAAAATTATCAACCTACAGAGGACTGAATTCAAAGACACCCCGAAAATCAAAGTTAAAAAATGATTCAGCAGGCTAGTCCATTTTGATGAAATTTCATTGCAGCAACTCAGAATGGTACTCAGTAGTTTGTATGGCCCCCCACGTGCTTGTATGCATGCCTGACAATGTTGGGGCATGCTCCTAATGAGACAACAGATAGTGTCCTGGGATATTTCCTCCCAGGTCTGGACCAGGGCATCACTGAGCTTCTGGGCAGTCTGACGTGCAATCTGGTGGGATCGGATGGACTGAAAAATGATATTCCAGAGGTGTTCTATTGGATTTAGGTCAGGTGAGCGTGGGGGTCATTCAATGGTATCAATTCCTTCATCCTCCAGGAACTGCCTGCATACTTTCACCACATGAAGCCAGGCATTGGCACCAGGAGGAACCCAGGACTCACTGCACCAGCGTGGGGTCTGACAATGGGTCCAAGGATTTCATCACGATACCTAATGGCAGTCAGGGTGCCATTGTCTAGCCTGTAGAGGTCTGTGCGTCCCTCCATGGATATGCCTCCCCAGACCATCACCGACCCACCACCAAAACAGTCTTGCTGAACGATGTTATAGTCAGCATAACATTCTCCACGGCTTCTCCAGGCCCTTTCACGTCTGTCACGTGCTCAGGGTGAACCTGCTCTCATTTCTGAAAAGCACAGGGTGCCAGTGACGGACCTGCCAATTCTGGAGTTCAATGGCAAATGCCAATCGAGCTCTATGGTGCCAGTCAGTGAGCACAGGGCCCACTAGGGGATGTCAGGCCCTCAGGCCACCCTCATGAAGTCTGTTTCTGATTGTTTGATCACAGCAATTCACACCAGTGGCCTGCTGGAGGTCATTTTTTAGGGCTCTGGCAGTGCTCATCCTGTTCCTCCTCGCACAGATATCATTACTGCTGATGGGTTAAGGACCTTCTACGGCCCTGTCCAGCTTTCCTAGAGTAACTGCCTGTCTCCTGGAATCTCCTCCATGCTCTTGAGACTGTGCTGGGAGACGCAGCAAACCTTCTGGCAATGGCACGTATTGGACTGCCTGTGCAACCTCTGTAGCGTCCAGGTATCGCCTCATGCTACCAGTAGTGACACTGACCCTAGCCAAATGCAAAACTAGTGAAAAACAGTCAGAAAAGATGAGTAGGGAAAAAATGTCAGTGGCCTCCACCTGTAATACCATTAATGTATTCTGATTAAAAAGTGTTCCTTTAACTTTTTTGAGCAGTGTGTGTATGTATGTATGTATGTATGTATGTGTGTGTGTGTATATATATATATATATATATAAATATATATATATATATATTTTTTTAATATATATATATACAGTTGCAAGAAAAAGTATGTGAACCCCTTGGGATTACGTGGAGTTTTGCATGAATTGGGCATAAAATGTGCTCTGAACGTCATCTAAGTCACAACAATAGAAGAACACAGTCTGCTGAACATAATACTACACAAACATTAGATGTTGCCATGGTTTAATTGCACATAACATGTAAACATTCACAGTGCAGAGAGGAAAAAGTATGTGAACCTTTGGACATAATAACTGGTTGACCCTCCTTTGGCAGCAATAACCTCAACCAAACGTTTCCTGTAGTTGCAGATCAGACCTGCACACTGATCTGGAGTCATTTTGGACCACTCCTCTTCACAAAACTGTTTCAGTGTAGCAATATTCTTGGGATGTCTGGTGTGAATCGCTCTCTTAAGGTCATGCCACAGCATTTCAATCGGGTTGAGGTCAGGACTCTGACTGAGCCACTCCAGAAGGCGTATTCTGTGCTGTTGCAGCCATTGTTTTGTTGAATTACTTGTATGCTTTGGGTCATTGTCCTGTTGCATCACCCATCCTCTGCGGAGCTTCAGTTGGCGGACAGATGGTCGTACGTTTTCCTGCAAAATGTCTTGATAAACTCTGGAATTCATTTTCCCATCAATGACAACAATCTGTCCAGGCCCTGAGGCAGCAAAG
This sequence comes from Staurois parvus, assembly GCF_062004578.1. Classification (NCBI taxonomy): domain Eukaryota; kingdom Metazoa; phylum Chordata; class Amphibia; order Anura; family Ranidae; genus Staurois; species Staurois parvus. Next base: position 3,802,332 of record NW_028317996.1, read on the forward strand.
CAGCCCCAAATCATGATGCTCCCTCCGCCATGTTTCACAGTGGGGATGAGGTTTTGATGTTGGTGTGGTGTGCCTTTTTTTCTCCACACATAGTGTTGTGTGTTCTTCCCAAACAACTCAATCTTGGTCTCATCTGTCCACAGTATATTTTGCCAGTAGTGCTGTGGAACATCCAGGTGCTCTTTTGTGAACTTCAAACGTGCTGCAATATTCTTTTTGGACAGCAATGGCTTCCTCCGTGGTGTCCTCCCATGTACTCCATTCTTGTTTAATGTTTTCCTTATTGTAGATGTGTCAACAAAAATGTTAGCATGTGCCAGAGATTTCTGTAGGTCTTTAGCTGACACTCTGGGATTCTTCTTTACCTCATGCAGCATTCTGCGCTGTGCTCTTGCAGTCATTTTTACAGGACGACCACGCCTAGGAGAGTAGCAACAGTGCTAAACTTTCTCCATTTGTAGACAGTCTGTCTTACCGTGGACACATGAACATCAAGGCTTTTGGAGATACTTTTGTAACCCTTTCCAGCTTCATGCAAGTCAACAATTCTTGATCGTAGGTCTTCTGAGAGCTCTTTTCTGCGAGGCATGGTTCACATCAGACAGTGCTTCTTGAAACCAGTAAACCCAAAACAGGTGTGTGTTTTTTAAGGGCAGGACAGCTGTCAGCAACACATCCAATATCATCACACTGATTGGAGTCAAGGTTGGCTCACTCCTGGCTCCAATTAGCTCTGGGAGAAGTCATTAAGCTAGGGCCTCACATACTTTTTCCTCCCTGCACTGTGAATGTTTACATGTTATGTGCAATTAAACCATGGCAACATCTAATGTTTGTGTAGTATTATGTTCAGCAGACTGTGTTCTTCTATTGTTGTGACTTAGATGACGTTCAGAGCACATTTTATGCCCAATTCATGCAAAACTCCACGTAATCCCAAGGGGTTCACATACTTTTTCTTGCAACTGTATATATAAAAAAGCACACACACACACTATATATAATAGTGAAAAGCACTCTGGAGTTCTGCACATTCTTACTGTATAGGGATTAATGGCTAATTTGCTATTAACCACTTGTTCTCCAGAGGATTTACCGCCCGTTCCTGAGCAGGCCATTTTTTGCGATATTCTGCTTTATTTTAACTGACAATTGAGTGATCATGCAACACTGCACCCAAATGAAATTTACGTACTTTTTTCTCCACAAATGGAGCTTTCTTTTGGTGGTATTTGATCACCTCTCTGTTTTTAATTTTTTTGCGCTATAAAGAAAAAATGACCGACAATTTTGAAGAAAAAAAAAACAATATTTTTGACTTTTTGCCATAAAACATATCCAGTAAAAAAAATGTAAAATATAAAATTTCATCAAAAATTTTGGCCAAAATGTATTCTGTTACATGTCTTTGCTAAAAAAAATTCCAATATGTGTAAATTAATTGGTTTACGTGAAATTTATAGCGTCTACAAATGGTGGTATATATGTTGGATTTTTTTTTTTTATACTAGTAATGGTGGCGATCAGCTACTTATAGTGAGACTGTGGCTGGCATTTTGACACTGGGGGGAACTGATTAACTGCCACTGACATCCCCAGTGACATTAATACAGTGATCAGTGCTAATAAAAATTACTGACACTGTACTATTGACACTGAGCAGGAAGGGGTTAACATCTGGGGTGATCAAAGGGTTAACTGTGTGCTGTGTGTGTTTCACATTATGTGCTCTGTGCTGTTTTGCTATGTAAGCATGCTGCTTTGTATTGCTATGCAGAGCAATACAAAGTAGCATGCTGGTGCTGACGTGAGAGATCTGTAATGTTTACGTACAGACCTCTCCCCTGTCAGTGTTCCTCGGCGATAGCCGGGCGCTGGCGAGGAATCTCCGGCCCGGTGATCAACAGCTGTAGTCGCCAATGGTGGCGCGTGTAGGGCAGCGTGCACGTGCGCACACGCCCCCTACCCATAAATGCAAAATCACACATATATATACGTGATTTGCGCAGCCCTGCCGCCCTGTACCAGTAGCTCTGCTATAGGGTGGTTGGGAAGAGGTTAAACCTGTATTTAGTACATTGTGCTATTCTATGGTGAACAATAAAGTATAAATAAATGCTATTCTAACATTTCCAGCTTATATAACAACAATGTTTGTGATATGGGAGCTGAGAAGCTGGCAGATGTACTTCCTAAAATGGCTTCACTGGAGGCTCTACAGTAAGTGCACACCAAATAATTATATATTTAATACAGAAACTGTGTTTTTCAGCCACTTTCCCTTTTCTGTTGACTTTGTATGTATCAGTCCCAGTCTATTGACAGTAGATAATTAACCAATTCACACCCTTAGGATATCCCTGTATGTGGTTATACCGATACCCTCCCCTCTGTGACAGATTAACGGCAAGGATTTCTGGTTTCAGTTTGTTGTTTACAAGCCAGATGCTTTGAGGGCCGAGGAGAGAAGTTGGCTTTAATAGACACCCAAAGCTGTCAGTAAAGAGTACCTGTTACTGCTAATGCTAACACAAGGGATGTTGTTTATCTCTTGTGATAGCAATAACATTGATCCCCAAAAAAACACCTAGAAAGACAGTGTAAAAAAATGTAAATAATAAAACTTAAAAAATGTTAAAGCACCCCCGTACCCCCATACAGATGTGGAAATGTGAATGCATATGTAGCTCCCCCTTCCCAAAATCCATACCACACCAATATCTGAGAATGCAGTCTAGCAGGCCAGGATAGAGCATACCCACTTTCGTCCTTAACCGAACCATACCAGTGCACAAGCCTCCAACATGGGGGAGGGCACTTTGCCGGGGGAGGGAACAACCCCTCCTGGCAAAGAACCTTGTCCCCATTTTGATTTGAAGGGTCTCTTCCCCACAACCCTGGTCCAATGGTTGTGGCAGTGGGAGTAGCTAATCAGAATTTGGAAGTCCAATTTAACAAGGGGCCTCCCAGATCCCAACCTCTCCCCATGTGAATGAGTATGGAGCACGTATTACCCCTACTCATTCACTACAAATAATTACAAAATAAATAAAAACACAATACAAGTTATTTATTAAAATATCATGATGAACACCAGCTGGCAACCTGCATGAAAAAAAAGAACGCTGTCATAGCTTGACACTTACCAAATGACAGCGTTGTTTCCCCCTGCTGCTAAGTTTTCAAAGGGGGGGGGGGGGTGACACATGTCAGCCCTCAGGAAACCATGCCCTTTGGTGTCATAGGATGGGGTCTCTGAGGGTCAGAATGTGTCATTATAGAGGTCGGAGTCATGGGCGGGGGTCTTCAAGGGACGCCACAGGGGAAGGGTCACAAGGTGAAGTCACTAGGTGATCCTGCCTCTTTATTTACTTAGTGGCTGGCGAGCGATGCTGTCATTTGGCGACTGTCCAGCAAAAGGAGCGGATGTGTTTGGTGGGTGGCAGTTTTTTCCATGTTGATTGGTGGCCGGCGTTCATCGGGATTGATGATGGATTTACATCAGGGGACATTTTTATTTATTTTAGACAACAGGGATGACTCATTGTTAGGACGCAGGCAGGTTCTAGCTCCTTAACAACCAATAACTTTTCCCTGTTGGCTGACAGCAGGAATGAGTCAAAGCAGTAAAACACGTATTAAAAATGTATCAAAAACTCTGCAAGTAGCACTGCAGCTGCACTATAAAATTGCTAAATTCCATGAAATAATCTCTATGCCAAATAAAATGAGTCTTTTAATGTATTTTTTGTGATGTTTGCAAAAGGGCCTATGCTTCCTTTTGTTATCAGTTGCCTATGTTTCCTAAATCAAGGATACATTGTTACAAGAGTACATCCTACATAGCATAGTACATATTAACACTGACGGTCATAAATAACAAACATTTGCTAAACTGCTGGATCTTATAATATTTTCCATCTTATTTTCCATGGGAAATATACTCAGCAGCAGGGTGTATTTGATTCCATGAATGAATCTGCACAGGAGGCACAGCAGACAGCAGGTCTTGTTGAAAACACACCTGCAGTTTATTTTGCATTATTTCAAAGATATACATGCAGCACAACAAACGAAAAAAATTCTTACCACTTTGGGTGATTTACTAACGGACTGGGCCCTGACTAACTGTCCTGGAGTAATATACTGATTCCCAGGCGGCTGTCAGCAAACAGGTCCTTAGTAAATTAAATGCCACTCAGGGTTAATGTTTGGTTAAAGCAGTAGTAAACTCTTTTCCCCTGCAAGGCAATGTCATAATGTGCTAGTATGTATTGCATACTAGCCCATTATATGAAACTTACGTTAAAACCAAAACCCCCAACGGCGCACTGTCACTGCTGACAGGGCTTCCATCTTCACTCGGTCCTTCTTCCGGGTTCGCGGGCTCTGGCGGCTTGAACGATCGAGCAGTGATGTCATCACTGCCATGCATGTGCGTTGGAGTCACTTTTTACGGTACACAGCTCTTTAGAAATGGCATGGGCATGCCAGTGCACGTTTAGGAGATATTTACAGTGCCTAAAGGTAAACCTTATTATAGGCTTACCTGTAGGTACAAGTAAAAAAATAAATCAGACTTTACAACCATTTTAAAATGGTAGTAAACACTTACATATACCCAGTGAAGTGACTGGCCTCAGGTGATATACACAGATGAAAGAAATCCTCTTACAGAAGTTGAACCTGTTTATCTGCGGTCTTCACTTCTCTACATCAGTTCAAAGTGCTGTAAAGCTTGTCCGAGTTTTCAGAAAAAAAGTGGGGTAGAGAGATGAAATCACACTCTGCAGAGCTCAGTGAGAAGAGCTGATTGGAGGGAAGAGACACACCCTCCTCCACACAGCTCAGGGGAGCAGAGCTGAGGCTGTCAATCTCCTGGAGTTCCTTCCCGTCACCATTTTTCTCTTGGTGTCAGGAAAACTTGTCAGAAGTGATTCATGCTGATAGCAGAGGAATGAAGCAGCAAACAGAAATTACACTTAGTGTTCTTAACAGAGACAAGTACACACTAGAGAAGGATATGTTTTGTTCATATTTTATATCTGAGGTTTACAATCACTTTAAGAGCCCATACACATTATGTGGAGTTTCCTGCATTTTTCCTCATGGATAAATGCAAGTGCCTGCATTGATGCACAGAAAACAATAGTTTTCACACCAGAATGCAATGCTTCTCTGCATTCCATAGCTGTGTGGTATTATGCAACATGTTTGCATAATATTGCATTGCTCTGGCTGGCTCTGCATGTCACTGCATAGCAAGTGTGACATTATTGAAGAGTCACTTTGTACACTTCAAATAAAGTTCACTTAAAAAAGGGGGAACTGTGTGATAAGATAAAATGTGCATCACATCCCTGAATGACTCTGCAGCTCAAAATGCTGGAGCCCACGCGCTAAACCACTGCAGTTCAGTGTGCGGGCAGCAGTGTTTCGGGCTGTGGGCTAGTGTGAACGTCCTTTAGGGTGATGTACTGGCTGTGTTGTTCAACTCGGACAGTGCAACCAAATGACACTGTTTTTAGAAATAATATAGCATTTATGTATGTAATTAAAGTTGTATTTAAAATTGCAAAAATGGCAGTGTTTTAAGATTCTAATATGTTTTCTTTGTAAAGTTTGGACTGCAACAGGATCACAAACATTGGAGCGAGAAAACTTGCAGAAAGCCTTCAACTATGTCCTCAGATGAAAAGTCTAGGGTATGTATTCACTTACTATAATTCTCCAGCAAAGATACCTAATAGATGACTGAGATAGATAGATAGATAGATAGATAGATAGATAGATAGATAGATAGATAGATAGATAGAGTGATTTGAATGTGACTCTGAATTAACAAACAACTCTGAAGGGATTCTAATATTTATAATAAATAAAATTGCAGTTTTATTTCAGAGAGTTGTTGGATTACATAGTTACATAGTTAGTCTGGCTGAAAAAAGACAAAAGTCCATCCAGTTCAACCATTAAAAAAAAAAAAAAGTTATAATCCCACAGTTGATCCAGAAGCAGGGGCGGACTGACCATTTGGGCACTCGGGCCTAGGGTCAGTAGGGGGCCCCATGAGATGCCCCTGGTACCTTTCCTAGGCTTTTTTGGGTGTGGTTTGAGTGTGGGCGAAGACACAGGGGCCCCATGATCCCCTATTGCCCGGGGGCCTCATGAGTTGTCAGTCTGCCCCTGTCCAGAAGGCAAAAAAACCCAGCAAAGCATGATCCAGTTTGTTCCTGCAGAAAAAAAATTCCTTCCTGATCCCCTGAGAGTCAATCAGATATTCCCTGGATCAACTTTACCTATAAATGTTAGTATCCAGTTATATTCTGTGTATCTAAGAAACAATCCAGGCCTTTTTTAAAGCAATCCACTAATGCAGGCCATAGATGGGTCGAACATCGGCCGATTTTTCGGCCGAAAATAAAATCGGCCGATTTTTCGGCCGAAAATAAAATCGGCCGATTTTCGGATCGTTAGTGGGCTATTTGGTCGGCCGTTTTTCGGTATTTTGGCCGTTTTTTTTTTCTGTAAAGTTGGCCGATTTTCGCGGCAATTAGTGGGCAAATCGGCCGATTTTTTGCCGATAAAAAATCTGCGCATGAGCAGTCACCTGCAAGAGGAAGACAAAAAGAAGAAAAAGAAGAAGAGGAAGAGGATGAAGAAGAGGATAAAGAAGAAGAAAGGAAGAAGAAGAGGATGAAGAAGAAGAAGAAGAGGATGAGGAAGAGGAATAAGAAGAAGAAGAAGAGGATGAGGATGAAGAAGAAGAAGAGGATGAGGATGAGGAAGAAGAAGAAGGAGATGAGAAAGAAGAAGAGGATGAGGATGAAGAAGAAGAAGAAGAAGAGGAAGAGGAAGAAGAAGAAGAAGAGGAGGAGGAGGATGAGGATGAAGAAGAGGATGAGGATGAAGAAGAGGATGAGGATGAAGAAGAAGAGGATGAGGATGAAGAAGAGGATGAGGATGATGAAGAAGAAGAGGATGAGGATGATGAAGAGGAAGAGGAAGAAGAAGAAGAAGAGGAGGAGGAGGATGAGGATGAAGAAGAGGATGAGGATGAAGAAGAGGATGAGGATGAAGAAGAGGATGAGGATGAAGAAGAAGAGGATGAGGATGAAGAAGAGGATGAGGATGATGAAGAAGAAGAGGATGAGGATGATGAAGAAGAAGAGGATGAGGATGATGAAGAAGAAGAGGATGAGGAAGAAGAAGAGGATGAGGATGAAGAAGAAGAAGAAGAAGTAGGATGAAAATAAGAAGAATTCCAGTCCAGCAAAAAGTGTCTCTGCAGAGAGCTCCGCTATTTCTGACAGTTCTCTGACAGTTCTTTGACATTTACAGCAGTTGCAACAATGTATCTATTTGTTTCCGAATAAAAACATCTGTATCCTAAATGGAAACAAATAGATACAATGTTTCAACCGCTGTAAATGTGAAGGAACTGTCAGAGAACTGTCAGAAATAGCGGTGCTCTCTGCAGGGACACTTTTTGCCGGCTGTAGAAGGGATGAAAATCGGCCGATTTTTTTTACCATTGATGGTAACGTCGGCCGCTTGAACGACCGAATTTTCGTTTTTTAAAAGAAAAATCTGCCGTTTTTCTCCCCATCTATGGCCTGCATAAGCTGGCCAGAACCAACTTTGCTTTGGGAAAACAGGAAAAATGTTTCTTTATTGTCCAATGTGGGGCACAGTGTTTCATAATATTAGCATCCACGTGGAGCACATAAAAGCAATACAACTTCACTTACAAACATGGCCACCGGACCATCGAATGGACTCCGCAGAGTGACGTCTGCACGTAGGCTCCTCCCTGACGCGTATATATGGCTGTAGATAAATCTGCCTTCAGTCCTGGAGGTGCTGTGTCCGACCCTCTCCGACTAATCCTCCGCTTCATCTCTTCTTCCAGATATGGGAAGTGAACAGACAGCTCTCCCTTCCCTTCTACAGTTTGACACACTGACTACACAGCCTCCAAACACACTGTACACACAGGAAGAGCACAGGACCACAACACCTACAATCCTGTGTGTGTGAGCGTTGGCCCCATGCCAGTATGTAAATAGCAGTTGCACTATGCATGTGACGTATTGCCACAAACGTCAGATTAAGGGCAGTAATTCTAGCACTAGACCTCCTCTGTAAATCTAAAATGGTAGCTTTTAACAGCTTTTAAAGTGTTGCTTATGGATATTAAAAATGTATGCAGTTTGTTGCCATTGCATGAGGTGTGCGCAGTTTTAAAGCATGTCATGTTTGGTATCCATTTACTTGGCATACCATCATCTTTTATATTTTAGCAAATAATTGGCCAATACACTGTGTTTTTGTGCATTAAAAGTAAAAAAAGTGTTTTTGTTTTTTTTTTCTAAATTTGCGTTTGAAAAATCATTGCACGAGTACTATGTGACATAAAAAACTGCAGCACCCACCATTTCATTCACTAGGGTGTCTGATTTAAAAAATATATAATGTTTGGGGGGTTTCAAAGTAATTTCCTAGCAAAAAATACTGATTTTTTCAGGTGAACAAAAAGCGTCAGAAAAGGCTTGGTCTTCAGGTGGTTATAAGAGTGAATGATGTGTGGCATAAACTTATAATGCTGGGCATAAAATGCCCCCACCCCCCAAAACGACCCCTTTTTGGAAAGTAGACACTCCAAACTATTTGCTGAGAGGCATGTTCAGTCAATACAAGTATTTATTTTTTTACCACAAGTTTTTTGAAAATGACAAAAAATTTTTTTTTTTTACACACAATTGTCACTTAAATGATATATTGCTCACACATGCCATGGGTATATGTGGAATTACTCACCAAAATACATTCTCATACTTCTCGCGAGTATGGGGATACCACATGTGAGAGACTTTTTGGCAGTCTAGCCAAGTACAGGACCCCAAAATCCAAAAAGCACCTTCAGGCTTTTAAAGGGCTTTATTTCCTCATTACACTTCCTGACTACCTATCACAGTTTCGGAGGCCCTGAAATGACAGGATAGCACTAAACCCCCCGAATAACCCCTTTTTGTCAAGTAGACACCCCAATGAATTTGATAAGAAGCATGGTAAGTATTTTGCAGATCTTGTTTGTTGCCACAAGTTTTTGGAAAATGAGGAAAGAAAACGAAAACATATTTTTTCTTTTTTTTTATATTCCAAAACCTTGTGAGAAAAAGGGGGGGGGAGTGTTTGGTGCTATCCTGGCATTTCAGGGCCTTCGAAACTGTGATGGGTAGTGAGGAAGTGCAATGAGGAAGTTACGCACCTTCAGGCTTTCAAAGTGGTCATTGGATTTCAGGCTTCTCTATGTGGCTAGGCTCCCAAAAAGTCTCACACACGTGGTATCCCCATACTCGGTAGAAGTAGCAGAATGTATTTTGGGGTGTAATTCCACATATACCCATGACTTGTGTGAGCAATATATCATTTAACCACTTGCCATCCAGAGGATTTACCTCCCTTAATGACCAGGCCTCTTTTTGCTATTTGGCGTTGCAGTCTAGCAATAAATGCTACAGTCTAGCAATAAATCATTTAAGACACAATTTTTTTTTTGTCATTTTCCAAAAATTGTAGTAGAAAAATGAATTCTTCTATTGACTCAATATGCCTCTCAACAAATAGTTTGGGGTGTCTACTTTCCAAAAAGGGGTCATTTTAGGGGGTGGGGGCATTTTATGCCAAGCATTAAACGTTTATGCCACACATCATTCACACTTCTAACCACCTGAAGACCAAGCCTTTTCTGACACTTTTTGTTCCCATGAAAAAAATTATTTTTGTTAGGAAATTACTTTGAACCCCCAAACATTATATATTTTTAAAGCAGACACTCTAGTGAATAAAATGGTGGGTGCTGCAATTTTTTATATCACATAGTACTCGCGCAACAATTTTTCAAACGCAGATTTTTTGCAAAAAATACACTTTTTTACTTTTAATGCACAAAAACACAATATATTGGCCAATTATTTGGTAAAGTATAAAAGATGATGGTATGCTGAGTAAATGGTCTGTGGACCAATACAACCGCAATTCATTTTTTGTGGTAATGCCCATGTTGAGGGTTAGCCCCAAAAAAAAAATACATTTGGAAACTGTAATGGGTTTCCATGTGAATGGTCTGGCAAGGTTTGAATTTGGGTTGGTGGCGATAAAATGTTGTGCATATAAATTGCTTTGATCCACAATCAATGCATACAGATCTTTTGTGAAAAACAGCTACAAAAAATCAAGGAGTAGTTAAATTTGCTGTTTCCACCTGAATTCCGGGTTGGGCAGTGAATGGGGGAAGTATGGGTGCTGATTCTGCGGATTTGTGTGCAATGTATCAAGTGACAGTGACCTACTGACACTGCACTTGCTGGGGGAGAAGGGGGGCAGGTAAGCGTAGGGGCTAAACGCAGGTTCTGACAGGTGCCAGGGCTGATCCCACTAATGCTGTGTTTTTGGGGACGCTATACTAATGTGAACGTTGGAATAGTGCTGATCTGAGCAAAGCTATTGCTCAATTCAGACTCTATACTAGCAATGGAGGTTTGTTGTATGAGCGTTTTCCTGGCAATCAAGGGGTTAAATGTGATTACTGGTGTACTGACACTATCTGGGGCGTGAAAACCATGGGAGCACAAATCACGTATATATACGTGATTTTGTGCAACCGTGCTGCAACGTTGCACCCAAATTAAATTTACATCTTTTTTTTCCCACGAATTGTGCTTTCTTTCGGTGGTATTTGATCACCTGTGCGTTTTTTTATTTGTTATAAAAAAAAGGACCGCCAATTTTGAGAAAAAAACAATATTTTGGGGTTTTTGCTATAAAACATGTCCAGTAAAAAAAAATTTAAATCAAATCTAGTCATAAATTTAGGCCAAAATTTATTCTGTGACATGTCTTTGCTAAAAAAAAAAATCCCAATACGTGTAAATTAATTGGTTTATGTGAAAGTTGTAACGTTTACAAATGGCAGTATAGATACTGGAATTTTTTTTTATACTAATAATGGCAGCGATCAGCAACTTATGGCGGCAATCAGTGACTTATGGCAGGACTGCGGCAGACATTCTAACACTGGGGGGAACTGGCTTGGGGTCACTGACATCCCCAGTGACACCAATACAGTGATCAGTGCAAAAAAAAAGCACTATATTAATAGCACTAGGGAGGAAGGGGTTAACATTTGGAGGCAATCAAAGGGTTAACTATGTGATGGGAGTGTTTTACTAGGGGGCGGGGGGTGTGTGCTTCACTGTAAGCACACTGATCAGGATCTCTGTGCCCAAACTGACATGGAGGAGGGCTGCATTTTAAACAATGCAGCCCTCCTCCCTATCGGTGTTAGCCGGTAATCACCGGGCTCCGGCGGGTAGTCAGCGGCCAGGACCCGGGGATTGACACCCGCGGCCGTGATCGGTGGGGCGGATAGGGCAGTCACGCCCCCTACCCAGACATGCAAAATCACGTATATATACGTGATTTTACACAGCGGTGCCGCCCTGCCGCAGAAAAAGTACTGTGGCTGGTCGGAAGGGGTTAAGTGACAACTTTATGCAAAAAAGAAAATTTTGGCATTTTCAAAAAGCTTGTGGCAAAAAAATAAATCTTCCATGGACTCAACATGCCTCTCAGCAGATAGCTTAGGAAGTAAATTTTCGAAAAAGGGGTCACTTGGGGGTGTTTGTACTGTTCTGGTATTTTAGCACCTCAAGAAATGTGATAGGCAGTCAGAAAGTAAAAGATGTGTAAATTGCAGTATCTATACCATAGTCTGTAGACGCTAGAACTTTCACACAAAGCAATCAATATACACTTATTGGGATTTTTTTTACCAAAAACGTAGCAGAATACATTTTGGCCTAAATGTATGACTAACTATGAGTTTACTATAAATTTTTTATAGGCAAAAGTAAAAAATATTGTTTCTTTTTGAAAATGTTTGCTCTTTTTTTTGGTTATAGTGCAAAAAATAAGCACACAGGTAATCTAATACCACCAAAATAAAGCTCTATTTGTGTGAAAAAAGGACATACATTTCGATTGGGTGCAGCATTGCATGACCATGCAATTACCAGTTGAAATAGTGCAGTGCTGAATAGCGAAAAAAGGCCTGGTCAGGTAGGGGGGTGTCACGTACCTGGTTGGGGAGCCTGACGTGGAGAGAAGGCGTCCTCTTACGACTCCCACTCGGAGACCCTGATAGTGGGAACAGAGGGCACAGAGTCAGGAATGGCACGAGTGCCGGGTGGATCTGGAGCTGAAGGTATGACGACAATCGGGATGCAGACTGGGACTGGACACCAGAGCGTGGATGCAGTAGCAGGCAGGTATGGCGGTGACCAGGATGCAGGCCAGGTGCAGGACCGTGGGTGCAGTGGCAGGTGAGTATGGCAAACGTCAGGATGCAAGCCAGATGCAGGATCGTAGGTGCAGCGGCAGGTAAGTATGGCATCCGTCAGGATGTAAGCCAGGTACAGGTGCAAGTAAGTAGATGCAGCAGAGTCAGACAAGTCGGGTCAGTATCAAGCGGGCAGATCAAGCACAAGGGAGCAGGCAAGCGGATGGTCAGGGATAGCCGAGGTCTGTGCAGGCGGAGTTCTTTCTTAGTCAGGCAAATCAGAATACAGGCAACAGGATCAGGTAATATGTGCAGAAACGTTGTAAACCAGAAGGCATTAATTGTACTGTATTGCAGGTTTAAATAGCCCGCCTGGCGGTGAAGTGGGCTCTACTGCACATGCGCGCCCGCACTCTCCCGTGCATGCGCACTCCCACCGCCACGACCTGAAGGGACCTGTCGCCGTCGCACGGCTGCACGGTGACAGGGTCCCTGACAGGGGGTATATCCTCTGGAGGTTAAAACTGAATTTCGAGATAAGCAAATATTGTCTAAAGACAAGAGGCATGTGTTTTCTTGCTTGGATCTTGGTGTACTTTGTGTATTTCTTCCAGATATGAATGATAATCCATTGTGAAACTTTGCCTCTGCGCCGGAACTTCCTGTAACAAGGACCTGTCACTACTGCTCTCTCCTTGTGCAGGGTAACCGGTCTTGTATCCACCTCTTGTAGTTTTCTTCAGGTAGACTGTAGTGGTTGGACCTTCTGGGTCCCTCCCACAGTTCTGCTTTCTGCACAGGCTCCACAGTGGTAATGCCAAAGCTACTTTTACAAACTAATATCTGTGTTTGGATATTTTATCCAACCAAAGTGGATTTATACCCTTTATGGCTATTGAGGATTATATTTAAAGTGTATGTGAACCCCCACCTTGTAAAACAATCCATTCAGTTTAAAATATAAATGAAAGGCAAAATATTTGTGCATAGATATAAAATATGGTGGTGGGGGGGGGGGTATCTATAATGGTTTTTTTTATAAGTGCTCACATAATTTCTGTTCTCAGCAGCATAAGGAACACAGAGAGCTAGGGGAGGAGAAACAGCAGGACACTGATCTTCCCAGTGAATGGCTGTGCCGAGGAGGGGCGTTTCAGGACACGTCTGATCAATGGATTAGCTCAGACACAGCCAGAAAACTGGCCACACTGTGTTATCATGCCTAGTGTGGTCAGTTTTTAATAGGAAATCAGAGGAACACCAGGGATTTCAGACAAAGGAAGCAATATAAAGAGAACAAGATACTTTTTATACAAATACATGGTACAGCGGGCACATATCAGGAATGTGACATGTTGGGTTTACATAACCTTTCGCTGCCAGGTTCGTACATCACAGGGACCTGACAGCAGGAAGTTTTGGTGGTTGTTAGCCATCGGGATTGTGTCTAAAACTGACACTCTTGCCTTTCATGTGGAAGCAGTTGGGCGGTTGCGCTTCTGCCCCAATTGCTTCCACAGCCCCCGGTAACATGGCTGCACATTACAATACATCCAGTGGAGCCCAGAGGAGACCCTTTTAGACCCTGCATGTCTCATTAAATAGAACCTGTAACCTAAAAATCATCACGTAGGGGACTTACGTGACTTACGTGCCCCCTATGTAATGAAAAAAAAAGTTAAGTAAAAAGTTTTTCTTTTCAAAAAAATAAAGTTACACCCAAGCACATAACACCCGGCCCCCCAAAAAATGTTGCCACCCCCACATATATACGCACGTACGAATGTAAACACATGCGTCAGGGGTGCCTACGCATGAAAATGCCGTTTGAGATATACACGTTACATATCCCGGTGCACGCTAGAGTGAGAGCAATAATTCTAGCACAAGACCTCCTCTGTAACACTAAACTGATGACCTGTAGGGGCTTTTGAAGCATCGCCTATAGAAAATCTAGGGTACTGAAGCTTGTCGCCATGTCACAGCCACACGCAAATTTATGGTTTGACATGTTGGGTATCTGTTTACTCGGCACAACTTCGTACTTTATATTTTATCAAAAATGTGGGTAATTTATTGCGTTTGTTTGCCCTAAAGTTCACTGTAGCGTGTTTTTTACTGACATTTTGTATTTCCTAGACTTTTGCGGTAATATCATGTGACATAAGAAAAATTGTAACTACAACTATTTTATTCTCTAGGGTGTCTGCTTTCAGAAAATATATCATGTTTGGGGGTTTTGTGTAATCTTTAGTCCTAAAATGATTAAAAAAAAAATGGCTCTGGCAGCAAAAGGGTTAAAAGAGAAGTATAGACATAGAAAAAAAAATAAACTTACCAAGGTGGGTGTAGTATTGATCTGATGCTGCATCTGTCCCCCACCAGCTGTGCAATGAGAACTAAGAGATCAAACATTGCTGATCGCTCAGTTCTCCCTTCTGCTCTAAGCAGAGAGCTTTGGCAGAACAAACTGCACTACGGTGACCTACAGAAATATAGCCAAAGTACCTTTTGGCTTTATTTCTCCTTTGAGTGAAAAGGTTTTTTTTGCCTGGCTTTCAGCTTTAACTCCTGAATCACCGTCTCCATCTAGTGTCCAAAATGTGGTATATATTCTCATTGAGATATTTCAGAAAACTGTACTGCTTTTTGGCCACTAGATGGCACTGATAATTATTATATTATTATTATTATTATTATACAGGATTTATATAGTGCCAACAGTTTGCTCAGCGCTTTACAATATAAGAGGAGACAATACAGCAACAATACAGTTCAATACAAGAGGGATTTGAGGGCCCTGCTCCTTGGAGTTTACAATCTAGGAGGGAGGGGTGAATGGTACAATAGGTTTCCTCCCACACTCCAAAGACATGCTGGTAGGTTAATTGGATCCTGTCTAAAATTGGCCCTAATATGTGTATGTATGAATGTAAGTTAGGGACCTTAGATTGTACACCCCTTGAGGGTTAGGGACTGATGTGAATGTTCAATATATATGTGTAAAGCGCTGCGTAAATTGACAGTGCTATGTAAGTACCTGAAATAAATAAATAAATAATAACTGTGGGGGATGGACTGGTTGGAAGAGTAGAGGATTCCAGTATTAGCAGAGGGCGGGATAGGCTTCCCTGAAGAGATAGGTTTTCAGTGATCGCCTAAAAGTAAGTAGAGTAGGCGATAGTCTGATAGATTGGGGTAGGGAGTTCCAGAGGATGAGTGACACCCTGGAAAAGTCTTGGAGACGAGTATGGGAGGAGAAGATGAGGGAGCTAGAGAGTAGGAGGTCTTGCAAGGAGTGGAGAGTACGGTTTAGGTGATATTTAGAGATAAGATCGGTTATGTAAATTGGGGCAGTGTTGTGGATGGCTTTACATGTCATTGTTTGTGTTTTGAATTTTATCCGTTGGGCAACTGGGAGCCAGTGGAGGGGTTGGCAGAGAGGGGTGGCAGATACAGAATGGTTAGTAAGGTTGATGAGTCTGGCAGCAGCATTCATGATAGACTGAAGAGGGGATATCCTGCGATGAGGTAGGCCAATGAGGAGGGGATATCCTGCGATGAGGTAGGCCAATGAGGCGAGATATAACAAGGGAGTGAATAAGTTGCTTAGTGGTTTCCGAAGTTAGGAACGGGCATATCTTGGAGATGTTGCGGAGGTGAAGTCTACAAGATTTGGACAGTGATTGGATCTGGGGCTGGAAGGACAGATGGGAGTCCAAGATTACACCTAGTACCCTGGCATGAGGGGATGGACTGATGATTGTGTTACCGATATTTATGGTGAAGTCAGTGGAGGGGGCACGGGCTGGGGGGAATACTAAGAGCTCAGTTTTCGAAAGGTTGAGTTTGAGGAAGTGGAGTGACATCCAATACATAATACAAGCGTTAATCTATTTGAAACTATATGATGAGTGTCAGCTCAGTTTGCTCAATGTTTCTGACATTTGTGCAACGATTGTTTTATAATAGATCCCTCTTTGTGAATGTGTGCAGTCTTTTTTTTTGCAGTTGAAATACTAAGACAATCTTAACATCCTTATTTTGTTTTATCTTCTTTAAAAAGGTAAATGTGAATTGCAAGGAAATAAGTCTCAGCCCAACCAATCAAATGTTCAAGTGTTAATACTATATGTGATATTGTCTGAAATGCTGCTTTTAGCATGATATCATAACTTTATGCATCAGGCCCTGTGCATCTCTTAATAAAATCAAGGGATTTGTTTTATGTTCTTTTGAAGGTATATGCTCATTGAACATATTAATAACATATTTGTCATTTTGTATTGTTGCAGGATGTATAACATGACCATCCCCCATGCAGTTCTGTTGCATCTTCAGCAACAAGATTCAAGAATCAGTTGCCTGTCTATTGGTTGACAAGGTTAGTTACTTTTTCTGCTCGCAAATATGTCTGTCACATATGTATTGAAAACTCTAAATTGTATTGTAGTTACATAGTTAATTTGAAAAAAAAGACAGAAGTCCATCTAGTTTAACCAAATGAAAATAAATAGAATAATTAAACAGAAAACCACGATATACAGAATTCTGTACCCACAGTTGATCCAGAGTATATATTGTAGATATTACAAAGTCCCTAATTGAGGCATCACCAACATATAGAAATGTTAAAAAGTCCCCCCACATACTGTACCTGCAGCATATTAAAGCAGAGTTCCATCCAAAAGTGGGAGCCCTGCTTGTTTGCCTCCTCCCCTCCTCCATTGCCATATTTGGCACCTTTTGGGGGGGGAGCAGATACCTGGTTTTGACAGGTACTCGCTCCCACCTCCAGCTCAGTTCGCTGCTGCGAAGTGAGCCGGAAGTTTGCCCCCCCCCTACCTTTCCTCCTGTAGTCTCCTGGGAACAGTCACAGGTCCCAGAAGACTGCCGGATCAATCGGAATGTGCAACGCAACTCACGCATGCGTAGTGGGCACTCGGCTGTGAAGCTGCAAGCTGTAGCAGCCTGGTGCTAACAGCTGAGTTGCTGGCACTGGGCGGAGAAGACAGAGAGAGGATGAGTATGTCGCTGGGACAGGTGAATGTGTGTTTTATTAAAAGTCAGCAGCTACAATTTTAGTAGCTGCTGACTTTTAATAAACACAAAAAGGGCTGGAACTCCACTTTAAAAACAGAACCTAGCATTCAGCCTTATCTGGAGCCTGACAGGAAAAAGCTCCAATACTAGAAGACAAGGGCCCCAGACATACAACCTTTCCATTAAAAACTTCCAGAAATAGCGTATGGTATGCACTCGTATACAGTCATGGCCAAAAATATTGGCAACCCTGCATTTCTACCAGATAATGCACCACTTCACCAAGAAAATTGTTGCAATTACAAATGTTTAGGCATTGTCATGTTTATTTCTTTTGTTTGTATTGGTATGACACAAAAAAGTAGAGAAACAAAAAGCCAAATCTGACACATTCCACCCAAAACTCCAAAGATGGACTGGACAAAATTATTGGCACCTTCTCAAACTTGTAAGAAATAATTGTATTTCAAGTTTGTGATTCTCCTGTAATTTATAATAAAACTCACCTGTATCAGTTAGGCTGCATGCACACTTTTTTGCATTAGTGTTTTTTCGTGTTTGCATTTTTTTAACCAAAAGATTTTGTTTTTTTGCTCAAAAAAGTTCAAAAATGCCGGTTTGCTGCGTTTTTACTGCGTTTTACTATGATTTTCAGTGTTGGAACGCTATTACAGCTAAAAAACTCCTCTAGAAACCTACTAGTCCTGTGTTTTTTTCCAACCAAAAAACATTGATTACAGTCTGTGTGCATGAACACATAGGATAACATGCTGGAGAGTTTACTGGCTGTAGAAAAAAAAAAGGCCAAAAGCCAAAAACAGCAGCTGTAAAAACGTCCAGTGTGTATGAGGACTTTAACAGGTGCTGAAAATATAGAAATCACTCCGGCAACCAGTTAAAATTGACTCAACCATTCTGTTGTGTATCTCTGTGTGCCACATGGACCATGGAGAAGAGAAAGAGCAGCAAATAATTGTCTGAGGATTTTAGAACAAAAATTGTGGTCCTCATTGATAGTGCACACAGAATACTGATTCAGCAGTAATCTTCTCATGAATGTGTAGTAATATTCTGGTCAGCCTTTATTTACAAGTACTTAACTTAACAATAAAGGCTGAGCAGAACACTTATCATTAACCGCTTCAAAACCGCGCTATAGCCAAAAGACTGCTACAATGTGGTTCTCGAGTTCTGGCAGGGCGTCCATGGACATCCTCTTAACGTCCATGGACATCCTCCACAGCAGATCACAATGTAAATACAGTTGCCGGTTATCAGCTGCACTTTCTTCACGCTGTCACAGCGTGAAGAAAGTACTGCCGATAACCGACAGCTGTGCACTGATAATCTGCAGCGCCCAGCAGTGCCCAGCAATGCCACCCATCAGTGTCACCCATCGGTGCCCAGCAGTGTCACCCATCAGTACACAGCAGTGTAGCCCATCAGTGGTGCCCAGCAGTGTCGCCCATCAGTGCTGCCCAGCAGTGCCGCCCATCAATGCCCAGCAGTGCTGCCTATCAGTGCCTCCATTCAGTGCTATCGGTCAGTGCCCATCATTGCTGCATATCAGTAACTATCAGTGCCCATCAGTGCTGCCTATCAGTGCAGCCTCATAAACGCACATCGGTGAAGGAGAAAAAAAACCTGTTTGCAAAATGTTATAATAGAATCAAAAAAAACCTTTTTTTTATTTTTTTAGTATTTTTTAATTTATAGTGCAAAAAATAAAACCCCCATTGGCGATTAAATACTACCAAAAGAAAGCTCTATTTGTGTGAAAAGAATTATACAAATTTCATATGGGTACAGCGTTGCATGATCGCACAATTGTCATTCAAAGTGCAACAGCACTGAAAGCTGAAAATTGACCCGGTAGGCAAGTGGTTAAGGTATAGTTGCCGGTATAAACTAGAAATTTATAAAGAATCACACATATTGCAATACATGTTTAAGCTGGCCAACTGTGGTAAAGTAATCCCTCTATGGCCAGTCCTATTCTGCTCTGTAAATGCTACTTCTGCATTACAGGTCAATGGCCAGACCTGAACCTAGTAACTCTCTTCCACTTTGTGTCTGTTTGCCCCACATTGGCATTATGTCCACAGCAGCATTTGCATTGGCAGAGCAGAGTATGACTGGTCATAGAAGGATTGCTTTGATGCAGTTGGTCAGCTTAAACATGTATTGCAATATGTAGAACTAAAAAATCCTGTTTTTTATTAAGAGATTATTTGTTAAATATCATTGTCCTTTTCAACAGCCATTGTCTTTGTTTTATAGGCAAGATTCAAACCAGCCTGAAGGAGAATTGTGTACTAACAAAAAAAAACCAGTCAAGCACACAATGAGATTAGTCCAGCAACTTCTTCCGATCTTCATTGCAACATAAGGAAAAACATTTGCATTCAACTCTGTTAATAAAAACTTTGAAGTGATACTAAACAGAGAAATGTTAATTGCCATAGAAATCTGCATAAATCAGAATATAAAGTATCATGCCACTATATTTTTTTTAATCCTGAGTACCTTATTCCTGCAGTAGTGTTGTCAGGATTACATGATCTTTACCTGTTCTATGACATCTGCAGGGAAAGATCATTGGAAAGGGCTTTTATTACTCTGCCAATGTATGTTCTCTACAGTATGAGTCTGTGTCTGCACAACCTTGATTGGAGCTGCGCCAGTCACAAAAAATTTTTCAGAAGAGCATTAAAGATATCGAAAGACAGTTTAACAGCTCCCTGTACATCTTTATTGAACATTAAATCTGTATTTTTTGTGCCTTAATAATGGTGTAGGTGGAGACAAGGATGATTGACTTTACAGGTATTAGCAATTACATTTGATATATTTAATACTGATTTATATTAAAACTAAGCTTTTTGAGAGTTTCTTTTGTTAGTTTTAGCAATAGAAGGACATGGTGGAGGAGGGAAGGGAGTGTCATTTACCACTGTGTATAAGCCCAGATATCTGACTCGATACTCATGTGGGATGCACAGATAAGAAAAGGAGAAAATGAAGAGCTTAGAAAGGAACTGAAACAGGAGCATGCTCAGTAGATGACAACAGCAGGTCTACACAATCTCAGGCTGTAGTGGAGACACAGGGAAGATGGGAAGGACAACAAAAGGCAGAAGCCAGGTATATTTCACTCTACACAAAATAAATGTGAGGACATGAAGAAAAGGATGCTGCTCAGACCGACCCCATGCTGTAAGTGTCAGTGTTGGCCTCGGCCCCTACTCCGGCCATGCCCTCTGACACATTTCGCCCCTCCCACCGGGAGCTTGGTCACCAAGTGACCAAGCCCCAGTGGGCAGGGTACAATGCGTCAGTATCATGGTCTGAGCGGGGACTGATGCCAACACTTGCTGACACCATGGGGTCGGTCTGAGCGGCATCCTTTTTTTCATGTCCTTACACTTTGGATTGCTCCCAGGACACCTGCTCCAGAGTACCGGTGGGGCTATTTCACATAGTCCAACCTCGAGCGGTGCTGAAAGGCTATCATTGCACAAAATAAATACTTTAGTGGCTTTGTAGATATGCATACTCTGTTATATAACATGTACTGAGTTTTTCATAGTCTGGATTTAATGACACTCATAACTTTTGCTTGAATTGTATGTTTTATTGTTGTACTAAAGCTAACCAAATGATTTTAAGAAGTTCTTTACGGTCAGCTGAAACAAACCAAATGGAGAAATTTTGGAAATATTAAGTTGAATTCATAGCAAAGCACGCACAAAACATTTTTGTTATATTAAAAGTTTTAAAATCTTCTCTGTATACTACATTTGAAAGATACTTGTTCCAGTAGAAAATTTCACAGAGAACCAGAGAATTTTCTTGCTAACTACAGAACACCAAATTATATTCAGATGGCTGAAAAACTTCCTACAGTATACAAGAAAATGAAGTTTAACACATCACTGAAGATTAGTTTTCTGCATTCAGAGTTCGACTTCCTTCCCAAAAATCAGGATGCAGTCAATGACAAACATGGTGAAAGGTTTCACCAGGACTTTGCCACATTGGGAAAACCTTGTCAAGGCAACTGGACTCCCTCACTGTTGGCTTACAATTCTTGGACACTGCAGAAAGATGCACTGGACACTGTATACAAATGAAAATATGCAGTAAAACACTTTTAACCCTTTTAAACTCCTGCAGCATGTCAATAACATTATGTGAATAAATACATTATGGTCAATAAAAGTGGGAGGAATACTATAGAAAGTCGCTGAGTGACAGCTATATGTCTGTTGGAGTTGCTGACATTGCATCGATAAATGCGGCACCCAGCAGCAGTCTCATGACTTTTTGATGTCCACACATGGGTACTTTTAAATGTAACAACAGATATTTTTGTTGAAATGGTCTGGCGACATTGTCCCTTTTTAGGTTACTTTGTAGAAAATAATGTTTTCATATGATAAATACCTAAAGTCTTGCGTGATTAACTAGCCTGCTAATTTCTCAAAATAAAATACTGTATTCTAATGTAATTCCTTTATAATGTAAATAATAAATTAAATATTTTTATACATACACAATGTGATTTTATTTCTCCATAACTGAAACCATACAATTATGTGGATCCCATTTCACCACCTTACTAGGATACAACATAATCACCAGCATGTGGCCACCATGCTCCTCTAACACCAGTTACTGCAACATTAACAAGTGGTATTGTGAAGTATTTGTGTGCTCTGAATGTGCAGGTGCTGTGTGTTGTCAGGGTCCGCATCTGAACCTAGGACATCTGTGGTGTATGGCTGTGGCACTTCTTGCTGTTCTGCCTGAGATGCTGGACAGGTCCCTGCCTGCACCCTTAGACAACCTTGCCTTATATAATGTTTCTGGTGAACCTTGACCTCTTTGCTTCTCTCATGAAATTCCTGGATTAAGACATATCTGCATTTCCAGTTTGACAGATTATTGTGGTCTCTCCATCAGATATCTTGCTCCTTGCATACCTGCTGTCTTCCGTATCTCTGCTGCCACTTGTTATTGAACTTTGGCTTGTTCATTTACTATGCTTCCATATGATCCCATCCAGCTTCTACTTGATAATGACTTTTGGCTTGTTTACTGACTACACCTCTGCTCAATCCCTACCTGTAACATCTGCAGCCAGACCCTGGCTTACTCCTGGCACTACCATACAGCAAAACCCATCTCCACCATCAAGAGCTCTGATGGGTACCAGCTAGTTCTTAGACCTCGTGCCTTGAGTGAGTCAGCACCATCCGCTAGGGGGAACCTGCTTGTATATTTCCAGCTGACTAGTCATGAACCTCTCTACTGCTACAGCCACTGGCCTCTGAGCCTGATCCCAGATTATGACAGTTGTATGTCTTTTCAGCATGCTGAGCTGTGTATTGTGTGTCTGCCCTGAAATTGTGTACGCCTGCCCTGAAAGCATTTTTGCGTTTTTGTCCTATGTGTAAGCAACTTTGACCTGACTGAATGTGTGTGTGCCTATCTACCCTAAATCATTCAATTATCCCTTCCTGGTAGTAAATAATTTTATTTTGGGTAGTAGAAATTCTGGGAACATTGACTGGGGGGTGTTCAGTCTGGTCAGAAAGGCAAGTAATTTGCTACTTTCCCTCTGTGTTAAACTGCTTGCCGACTGCACACTGTAGTTTTACTCCTACAGTGCGTGGGTGGCTGTGTAGAATCACGTATATACATGTCATTGTTTGTTTCCACGTAGGGGGCACACCCACCGACCCACTGTGTTGTCACTGGCTCCAAAGTCTGTGAGCACTTCTGGACAGCCAGTTCCAGGCGAGCTAGAAGGGGCTCTAGAAGGGACCTGGAAAGAACAGGAAAGAAAAGGAACAGCGCCTCTAGGTGCAGTATGTTGAACGCTGGTTTAATATAAGAAGAAAGCAACTCACAAAAGTAGCAGTACTAAACGCTTGTCAACATTATTATTATTATTATACAGTATTTATAAAGCGCCAATAGTTCGCTCAGCGCTGTACATTACAATGGGAGACAATACATGAGACAGTACAATAACAATACAGTGCGATACACGAGGGGTTCGAGGGCCCTGCTCCTTGGAGTCAACATAAAAAATCCTGCAGCGTAATGCCTGGGTGATACTGCTGAGTGTCTCTGTGTCCAAGCCAGTGATGACACTGGTGGTATCTAGTGCTTTCTGCTCTGTTTGTGGAATGGTGACAGTTGGGGGATGATGTCCCTTTGGAGCATGCAAGCGGAGCTATGGGTACTACTTCATCAGGCCTTCTGAATGTGTTTCTCAATTTAAAAAGAAGGACTTCATATAGGATTTCTCTTAAGATCAGCATGAAGCAAAGTGCAAAGAAGCGCATAGACCCTTACCCAAAGTCTGCACACCCTGGGACAGGACCACCAAATGTGGTTCCCATCTGTGAGCATCCTCAGAAAACAAGTTGGTGAGTAAGAGGGGACAAAGTGAGCCTGCCTACTCGGCATATAATATTACCTACACAGAACATTTTAGGCATTTTCTAATATAAGTATGTTTTTCGAGCTCTTAGTGTCAAGGTCATGATCTGCCAGACCTTCGGATTCAGTCGCATCCTTATTTCTCTTTCTAAATGCAGATGGTAAGGTTGTAGCGGGGCTTTTATGGAAGATACTATTGAGGAGTATATCACTGAGATTAGACTAGGAGAATGAGGTCGGGCCCTACAAAAACTCTTGAAAAGGGTCAGTGTATGGGGAGTGGGCTGAGATCCAAGAAGTTGTGAAATAAAGTGACAGAGTTGAAGGTAACTGTAGTGATCCTGCAGCGGAATGTCGTGGGAGGACCTAAGAGCATCAAATGTTAAGATTCTAGTGGGTGTGAGAAGGGAGTGAATGTCAATAAACCCATGAGAAGTCCACCAAGAAAACTGTCCAGGGTTATCAAAACCCAGCGGACACCAAAGACGTAACAAAGAGAGATGGGGTGAAATCAGGCCTGCAGAAAATTTGACCAAGACCCACAAAGGAAGAGTATGAAGCAATATTTTGCTGAAGGGAATCATATAAAGCTGTTATCCAGTGTAAAAAAAAAAACTACTTCATAATGGTAGAAGATAATCATAAGATAAGGCCATGATAGAGTGTTGAATGCTTTATTAACATTGAGTGGTAAAAGCATTGTTTCCACAGTGCGACAATGGGCTAAGTGCTGCAGTTGAAAAATCTGTCGAAGAGCATCCCCAGCCTGCCATCGCGGGACAAATCAAACTTTTTCTTTTTTAATCAAACGGATCAAAAAGGAATGGGTGAGTAGGATTTTTGTGAGAATTTTCATATAAATATTGATATTGGGAAATGGGCTCAAGTCGGCCCAAGAATTATTACGGACCGGTTCAGAAAGTATCACAATGTTAGCAGTCAGTAAATTCGGGGTCAAAGCCGAACTGGTTTTAACAGTTCTATATTGCCAGTATTTTTTTATAATATAACCCTGTATCCGAATGTGTAGGGTCAGCATATAGCCTGGTAAGGTGATACAGGATCCAGCCTCCATAGCAGGTTGCTTGCAAGGACATTTTGATGGGTGTGTATGGAAATCGGGCTGAATTTGGGAGTGAAGGTGCACAGCCTATTGGCCATCATTGTGTATGGTTTATTTGGTTTATCTGGTTTATTTGCTTTGACATACCATTTCTGGCAAGTCTAGCATGAGGAGCATTCAGCCACGCCAGTAAGGCAGAGATCCAATTTGGTGTAATTTGGTCTAACAATTTACAATTGTAAGGGGTAGGAGATTGTTTAAATTGTGCCGAAAGGGACTCTCTTATGCCTAATATTGGTGTTGTTTATGCTTGCGTTCCCGTTTACGTTTTATGGCTAGTTGGATAATGTGGCCCCAAAGGACTGATCATAAGTGAAGATTATAAGACGTAGTGGATTGTAGATGATTTGCTGTTCAAAATATATTGTGTGTGGCTGTAGACTATATATATTTTAATTGATATAAAATTAAAAAGGGACCAGCTGCAGAGGAGAGCGGAGTGGTGGGCGGATCCCCAAAGCGCGAGGACTGGGTCCCGCTGTCAGTAAGCGCCGGGACTTGCAGGATGGCCAGAAGGTGCCAGCAGAGGAGGAAGAAGAAGAGGATGAGGTCAGGGTGGAGGAGCCCCCCACTTTTTTGCAGCCGCCACCGGAGATCCTGGGGGAGATGGGACACAGGCGCCCCTCCTGGAGTGATCCTGACACCATCTGGCGGAGCTGATGCTGGACAAGTGCTTGGAGGACTGGTGCTTCCCCACTCTTGTCTCACTGCCCCCCCGACACACTGCCCCCCCACCTGTCCTACTTCCCTCCCCCGTCGCATTGCCCCCCATCCATCACACTGCCCCCTGTCACGCTGCCCCACATTGTCCCACTGCCCCCCATCTGTCCCTCACCTGTCCCTCTGTGCTCCTCCTGTCCTGCTGCCCCAATCCTGTGCCATGCCCCCCATCACGCTGTCCCCCACTTGTCCCTCTGCGGTTCTCCTGTCCCACTGCCCCTCACCTGTCCCTCTGCACTCCTCCTGTCCCGCTACCCCGATCCTGTCCCATGCCCCCGTCATGCTGCCCCCCACCTGTCCCTCTGTGCTCCTCCTGTCCTGCTGCCCCTATCCTGTGCCATGCCCCCGTCACGCTGCCCCCCACTTGTCCCTCTGCCCTCCTCCTGTCCCACTGCCCCTCACCTGTCCCTCTGCGCTCCTCCTGTCCCACTGCCCCCCACCTGTCCCTCTGCGCTCCTCCTGTCTCACTGCCCTTTACCTGTCCCTCTGAGCTCCTCCTGTCCCACTGGGCTCTTCCTCCTGTCCCACTGCCCCAATCCTGTTCCATGCCCCCGTCACGCTGCCCCCCACCTGTCCCTCTGCACTCCTCCTGTCCCACTGCCCCTCACCTTTCCCTCTGCACTTCTCCTGTCCCACTGCACTCCTTGTCCTGTCCCGCTGTCCCAATCCTGTCCCATGCCCCCCATCACGCTGCCCCTTACCTGTCCCTCTGCACTCCTCCTGTCCCACTCTGCTCCTCACCTTTCCCTCTGTGCTCCTCCTGTCCCTCTGTGCTCCTCCTCCTGTCTCACTGCACTCCTTCTGTCCTGCTGCCCTGATCCTGTCCCATGCCCCCCATCACACTGCCCCCACCTGTTCCTCTGCCTCCCCAACCATCACGTTGCCCCCCATCATGCTGCCCTCCCCTTGTCAGGCTGCCTCCCTCTTCTCCTGCTAACCCCCCCCACCTTTTCCGATGGCCTAATCCTGTTCTGATATCCCACACCATGCTGCCCCCCTCCTGTCCCACTGCCCCCTTCCTGTCCTGGGCCCCCCCATGTCACACTGCCCTCCATCATGCTCCTGTCCTGAAGAGGTGGATCTTAAACAGCAAAGGAGGAACAAATTTAGATGGGGGGAGGGGGTGCCTGATTTTGTTTGCCTAGGGCAACACAAAACCAAAATACACTACTGGCGGTGGCCATCTTGGTACATTTTTTATGCTTTTTGATTTCTGTCTCCACGTGGATACTTTTTAATGTTCCAATAAATACTACACTATATGCAACTTTATTGGCTCCTGTGGTGAGCTATTCCCTCTAGGACAAGGGCTAACTTCACATCCGAATGGTCAGGATGAATTTGATTCGGTTTAACCCTTTGGCTGCCTTCCATTCTCAGATGCTTAATGCTTGATTGCCTGTTACCAGTTTTCATCTGGTGAGTGGTGTACATCCGAGAGAGGTGGTGGATTCTTTTGTGTAATCATCAGCACATTTGCACTCTGCACCTTAATTATACTGTGCCTTATGGTTAGAGATGAGCGAATTATTCAAAAATTTGATTCGGCTGATTCGCCGAATTTGAGG
This sequence comes from Staurois parvus, assembly GCF_062004578.1. Classification (NCBI taxonomy): domain Eukaryota; kingdom Metazoa; phylum Chordata; class Amphibia; order Anura; family Ranidae; genus Staurois; species Staurois parvus. The sequence continues at coordinate 3,829,582 of NW_028317996.1, forward strand.
AAGAAATTCGATTCGATGCGAATTTATTCGCTACGAATTCAACTTATAAAAAGGCTTTCTAGGCTTCAGAGAGCCTTTATATTAGTGCAGAACACTGTACCTTTAATTTAAATGCCCTTGGAGATGAGGAAGGAGAAGGAGAAGGATGAGAAGAAGGAGAAGGAGAAGGATGAGAAGAAGGAGAAGGAGAAGGATGAGAAGAAGGAGAAGGATGAGAAGAAGGAGAAGGATGAGAAGAAGGAGAAGGATGAGAAGGAGAAGGATGAGAAGAAGAAGGATGAGAAGAAGGAGAAGGAGAAGGATGAGAAGAAGGAGAAGGATGAGAAGAAGAAGAAGGATGAGAAGAAGGAGAAGGAGAAGGATGAGAAGAAGGAGAAGGAGAAGGATGAGAAGAATGAGAAGAAGGATGAGAAGAAGGAGAAGGATGAGAAGAAGGATGAGAAGAAGGAGAAGGATGAGAAGAAGAAGAAGGATGAGAAGAAGGAGAAGGATGAGAAGAAGAAGAAGGATGAGAAGAAGAAGAAGGAGAAGGAGAAGGAGAAGGAGAAGGAGAAGGATGAGAAGAAGGAGAAGGAGAAGGATGAGAAGAAAGAGAAAGAGAAGGATGAGAAGAAGGAGAAGGATGAGAAGAAGGAGAAGGATGAGAAGAAGGAGAAGGATGAGAAGAAGGAGAAGGAGAAGGAGAAGGATGAGAAGAAGGAGAAGGATGAGAAGAAGGAGAAGAAGAAGGATGAGAAGAAGGAGAAGGATGAGAAGAAGGAGAAGGAGAAGGATGAGAAGAAGGAGAAGGATGAGAAGAAGGAGAAGGATGAGAAGAAGGAGAAGGATGAGAAGAAGGAGAAGGATGAGAAGAAGGATGAGAAGAAGGAGAAGGATGAGAAGAAGGATGAGAAGAAGGAGAAGGATGAGAAGAAGAAGGATGAGAAGAAGAAGAAGGATGAGAAGAAGAAGAAGGATGAGAAGAAGGAGAAGGATGAGAAGAAGAAGAAGGATGAGAAGAAGAAGAAGGATGAGAAGAAGGAGAAGGATGAGAAGAAGAAGAAGGATGAGAAGAAGAAGAAGGATGAGAAGAAGGAGAAGGATGAGAAGAAGAAGAAGGATGAGAAGAAGAAGAAGAAGAAGGATGAGAAGAAGGAGAAGGATGAGAAGAAGAAGAAGGATGAGAAGAAGAAGAAGGATGAGAAGAAGGAGAATTCCAAGCCGGCAAAAAGTGTATCTGCAGAGCTCTGCTATTTCTTAGCGGAGCTCTGCAGATACACTTAGCGGAGCTCTGCAGATACACTTTTTGCCGGCTTGGAATTCTTCTTATTTTCATCCTACTTCTTCTTCTTCATCCTCATCCTCAGAAGAAGAAGAAGAGGATGAGGATGAAGAAGAAGAAGAAGAAGAAGAAGAAGAAGTAGGATGAAAATAAGAAGAATTCCAAGCCGGCAAAAAGTGTATCTGCAGAGCTCCGCTAAGTGTATCTGCAGAGCTCCGCTATTTCTGACAGTTCTCTGACATTCACATTTACAGCGGTTGAAACATTGTATCTATTTGTTTCCATTTATGGAAACAAATAGATACAATGTTTCAACCGCTGTAAATGTGAATGTCAGAGAACTGTCAGAAATAGAGGAGCTCTGCAGATACACTTTTTGCCGGCTTGGAATTCTTCTTATTTTCATCCTACTTCTTCTTCTTCTTCTTCTTCTTCTTCATCCTCATCCTCAGAAGAAGAAGAAGAATGAAAAGAAGAAGAAGAAGAATGAAAAGAAGAATGAAAAGAAGAAGAAGAATGAAAAGAAGAAGAAGAAGAATGAAAAGAAGAATGAGAAGAATGAAAAGATTCTTCTTCTTTTCATTCTTCTTCTTCTTTTCATTCTTCTTCTTTTCATTCTTCTCATTCTTCTTTTCATTCTTCTTCTCATTCTTCTTTTCATTCTTCTTCTTCTTTTCATTCTTCTTTTCATTCTTCTCATTCTTCTTTTCATTCTTCTTTTCATTCTTCTTTTCATTCTTCTTCTTTTCATTCTTCTTTTCATTCTTCTTCTTCTTCTTTTCATTCTTCTTCTTTTCATTCTTCTTTTCATTCTTTTCATTCTTCTCATTCTTCTTCTCATTCTTCTTTTCATTCTTCTTCTCATTCTTCTTTTCATTCTTCTTCTTCTTTTCATTCTTCTTTTCATTCTTCTCATTCTTCTTTTCATTCTTCTTTTCATTCTTCTTCTCATTCTTCTTTTCATGAAGAAGAAAAGAAGAATGAGAAGAATGAAAAGAAGAATGAAAAGAAGAAGAAGAATGAAAAGAAAAATGAGAAGAAGAATGAAAAGAAGAATGAAAAGAAGAATGAGAAGAATGAAAAGAAGAATGAAAAGAAGAAGAAGAAGAATGAGAAGAAGAAGAAGAATGAAAAGAAGAAGAAGAAGAATGAAAAGAAGAATGAAAAGAAGAAGAAGAAGAATGAAAAGAAAAAGAAGAAGAATGAAAAGAAAAAGAAGAAGAATGAAAAGAAGAATGAAAAGAAGAAGAAGAATGAAAAGAAGAAGAAGAAGAATGAAAAGAAGAAGAAGAAGAATGAAAAGAAGGATGAAAAGAAGAAGAAGAATGAAAAGAAGAAGAAGAAGAATGAAAAGAAGAAGAAGAAGAATGAAAAGAAGGATGAAAAGAAGAAGAAGAATGAAAAGAAGAATAAGAAGAATGAAAAGAAGAAGAAGAAGAATGAAAAGAAGGATGAAAAGAAGAAGAAGAATGAAAAGAAGAAGAAGAAGAAGAATGAAAAGAAAAATGAGAAGAAGAATGAAAAGAAGAATGAAAAGAAGAATGAGAAGAATGAAAAGAAGAAGGAAAAGAAGAATGAAAAGAAGAAGAAGAAGAATGAGAAGAAGAAGAAGAATGAAAAGAAGAAGAAGAAGAAGAATGAAAAGAAGAATGAAAAGAAGAAGAAGAAGAATGAAAAGAAAAAGAAGAAGAATGAAAAGAAGAATGAAAAGAAGAAGAAGAATGAAAAGAAGAAGAAGAAGAATGAAAAGAAGAAGAAGAATGAAAAGAAGAAGAAGAAGAATGAAAAGAAGAAGAAGAAGAATGAAAAGAAGGATGAAAAGAAGAAGAAGAATGAAAAGAAGAATAAGAAGAATGAAAAGAAGAAGAAGAAGAATGAAAAGAAGGATGAAAAGAAGAAGAAGAATGAAAAGAAGAAGAAGAATGAAAAGAAGAATGAAAAGAAGAAGAAGAATGAAAAGAAGAAAAAGAAGAATGAAAAGAAGAATGAGAAGAATGAAAAGATTCTTCTTCTTCTTTTCATTCTTCTTTTCATTCTTATTCTTCTTTTCATTCTACTTCTTCTTCTTTTCATTCTTCTTTTCATTCTTCTCATTCTTCTTTTCATTCTTCTCATTCTTCTTCTCATTCTTCTTTTCATTCTTCTTCTCATTCTTCTTTTCATTCTTCTTCTTCTTTTCATTCTTCTTTTCATTCTTGTCATTCTTCTTTTCATTCTTCTTTTCATTCTTCTTCTTCTTTTCATTCTTCTTTTCATTCTTCTTCTCATTCTTCTTTTCATGAAGAAGAAAAGAAGAATGAAAAGAAGAATGAAAAGAAGAAGAATGAAAAGAAGAATGAGAAGAAGAATGAAAAGAAGAATGAAAAGAAAAATGAGAAGAATGAAAAGAAGAATGAGAAGAATGAAAAGAAGAATGAAAAGAAGAAGAAGAAGAATGAAAAGAAGAAGAAGAATGAAAAGAAGAATGAAAAGAAGAAGAATGAAAAGAAGAAGAATGAAAAGAAGAATGAAAAGAAGAAGGAGAATGAAAAGAAGAAGAAGAAGAAGAATGAAAAGAAGAATGAGAAGAATGAAAAGAAGAATGAGAAGAATGAAAAGAAGAAGAAGAATGAAAAGAAGAATGAAAAGAAGAAGAAGAATGAAAAGAAGAAGAAGAAGAATGAAAAGAAGAAGAAGAATGAAAAGAAGAAGAAGAAGAATGAAAAGAAGAATGAAAAGAAGAATGAGAAGAATGAAAAGATCCTTCTTCTTCTTCTTTTCATTCTTCTTTTCATTCTTCTTCTTCTTTTCATTCTTCTTCTTCTTCTTCTTTTCATTCTTCTTTTCATTCTTCTCATTCTTCTCATTCTTCTTCTCATTCTTCTTCTCATTCTTCTTTTCATTCTTCTTCTTCTTGTCATTCTTCTTTTCATTCTTCTCATTCTTCTTTTCATTCTTCTTTTCATTCTTCTTCTCATTCTTCTTTTCATTCTTCTTCTTCTTTTCATTCTTCTTTTCATTCTTCTTCTTATTATTTTCATTCTTCTTCTTCTTCTTTTCATTCTTCTTTTCATTCTTCTCATTCTTCTTCTCATTCTTCTTTTCATTCTTCTTCTTCTTTTCATTCTTCTTTTCATTCTTCTCATTCTTCTTTTCATTCTTCTTCTCATTCTTCTTTTCATGAAGAAGAAAAGAAGAATGAGAAGAATGAAAAGAAGAATGAAAAGAAGAAGAATGAAAAGAAGAATGAGAAGAAGAATGAAAAGAAGAATGAAAAGAAGAATGAGAAGAATGAAAAGAAGAATGAAAAGAAGAAGTATTCCAGTACAGCAAAAAGTGTATCTGCAGAGAGCTCCGCTATTTCTGACAGTTCTCTGACAGTTCCTTCACATTTACAGCGGTTGAAACATTGTATCTATTTCCGAATAAAAACATCTGTATCCTAAATGGAAACAAATAGATACAATGTTTCAACCGCTGTACATGTGAAGGAACTGTCAGAGAACTGTCAGAAATAGCGGAGCTCTCTGCAGGGACACTTTTGCCGGCTGATCAGGAAAAATCCGATTCGCGCACCCGAAGTATGCTAATATTCGGATTCGCCGCGAATCGAATTTTTCCTGAAATTCGAAACGAATTCCACTTCGCCTGGTTCGATTCGCTCATCTCTACTTATGGTTTCACGGACAATTGCTTCCATTTATGGATATTTGACTATATAAATAACACGTTTAACCGTGGACATTGATGTAGAGTTTTATTCTATTTATATATCTCAGATTTTATATGTTTATTGTAACATCATTTACTACTGCACTTTACTTCACCGATCACCACGGATATTATTGTATTTAGATTCTGCCTGTGATACACTTTATTGTTTGGAATTTGCTTTTTGAGCTGTTTAGCTGATATTCTCATGCTTTTACTTGACGCACTTTACTGTTTCACTCAGCTCATTACATTTATTATGCACTTTACCATATTGTTTGATTTTTAGATTTTGCATTTACTAATGTCTTTTGCACTTACATGTGTTGCACTTTACCATTCCGTAATATACAGTTGTGTTCAAAATAATAGCAGTGTGTTGAAAAAAGTGAATAAAGCTCAAAATCCTTCTAATAGCTTTTATTTCCATACACACAAATGCATTGGGAACACTACACATTCTATTCCAAATCAAAACATGAAGAAAAATATATCAAATTCGTGTTGTTCCTCTAAATAAATTAAAGAAAAGTGAATATTGGACTGTTCAAAAAAATAGCAGTGTTTGTATTCCTCTTTACAAACTCAAATATTCACTATATAAACTGAAAAATGTTTGAAGATTTTGCTTTCATTTGAATCACTTAATATTTAGTTGTATAAGCACTGTTTCTGAGAACTGCTGTACATCTGTGTTGCATGGAGTCAACCAACTTCTGGCACCTGTGAACAGGTATTCCAGCCCAGGATGATTGGACTACATTCCACAGTTCTCTATTTCTTGGTTTTGCCTCAGAAACTGCATTTTTTATGTCACCCCACAAGTTTTCTATTGGATTAAATTTCGGGGATTGGGCTGGCCACTCCATAACGTCAATCTTGTTGGTCTGGAACCAAGATGTTACACGTTTACTGGTGTGTTTGGGGTCGTTGTCTTGTTGGAACACCCATTTCAAGGGTATTTCCTCTTCAGCATAAGGCAGCATGACCTCTTCAAGTATTCTGATGTATTTAAACTGATCCATGATCCCTGGTATGCGATAAATAGGCCCAACACCGTAGTATGAGAAACATCCCCATATCATGATGCTTGCGCAACCACGCTTCACTGTCTTCACAGAGTACTGTGGCTTGAATTCAGTGTTTGGGGGTCGTGTGACAAACTGTCTCCGGCCACTAGACTCAAAAAGAACAATCTTACTTTCATTTTGGCTATTCTTCTATCCATTCGAATAATAGTTTTTCGCTTTCTTCCACGTCTTTCAGGTTTTGGTTGCCATTTTAAAGCATTTGCGATCATTTTAGCTGAGCAGCCTATCATTTTCTGCACTTCTTTATATGTTTTTCCCTCTCCAATTAACTTTTTAATCAAGGTACGCTGTTCTTCTGAACAATGTCTGGAACGACCCATTTTCCTCAGAATTTCAGAGAGAAATGCACTGTAACCAGCATGTACAACATTTGCTGCCTTCCTTCCTTAAGTAAGGGCAATAATTGCTACCTGTTTTTCAAAGAATGAATGACCTCACTAATAGAACTCCACACTGCTATTATTTTGAACATGCCCCTTTCAATTAGTGATTCAATGACACAGAATCAGCAGCATGCATGTCATGACCGTTGGGTCTGTTTGATTTCTATTACACTACTACACCTGCTAGTAAATTATTTGCCATGTAGAAATATCATTTCTACCAAAAACAGTGATTGATCAGGTTAGTGATGTCTGACTGCTATTATTTTGAACACAACTGTATATATATATATATATATATATATATATATATATATATATATATATTTTTAGTGCTGCACTTTCTTACATATACTATTTAGGGGATTGTTACCTTCATCTTGTGTGCTAGCTGCTCCCCAGGTATCACCAGCGCTCACCTATATATTCGATTCTGTTAATCACAAAAGACCCAGTCATCATAGGTGGTCTATCCTAGAATAGGCACACATTAACCACTTCCCGACCGGCCGTTGTATATAAACGGCCGGACGGTGGCACTGCAGGGTCAGGTGGCCGTTTATAAACGGCCTCCCCGCACCATGCTTGTGCGCACTCCCCGGGAGCGCACAGCACTGCGATCCGGTGCCTGCTGTGTCACAGTGAAACACCGATCGTCGGACGGGACCTCTGTACGATTTATGATGAAATATTATTTATTTGCAAAATTTTATAAGAAAAACAATTTTTTTCAAAGTTTTTGGACATTTTCATTTACATAGCAAAAAAAATAAAAATCCCAGTGGTGAATAAATACCACCAAAATAAAGTTTTATCTGTCTCAAAAAAATGGTGAAAAATTCATATGGGTACAGTGTTGCATGACCGCGCAATTGTCATTCAAAGTGTGATAGCGCTGAAAGCTGAAAATTTCCCTGGTCAGGAAGGGGGTAAACGTGTCCGGACTGGAAGTGGTTAAGAGTAACATTAACTACAAAATGATCAGATATAGTTTTGATGATCTATGTCTTATTTGATTGGCATGAACATATAATTGGCTTGTGATATTTCCAGTGTCCATAAGAGACATACAGTGGATATAAAAAGCCTACTCACCCCTTTTGAAATGTCAGGTTTCTGTGATGTAAAAAAATGAAACAAAGATAAATCATTTCAGAACTTTTTCAACCTTTAATGTGACCTATAAATTGTACAACTCATATGAAAAACAAACTGAAATCTTTTAGGGGTGGGAAGTAAACAAAAAAAAAAAACACTAAAATAATGTGGTTGCATAAGTGTGCAACTGGGCATGTAGCTGTGTTCAGAATTAAGCAATCACATTCAAAATCATATTAAATAGGAGTCACGACACACCTGCCATCATTTAAAGTGCCTCTGATTAACCCCAAATAAAGTTCAGCTGTTCTAGTAGGTCTTTCCTGACATTTTCTTAGTCGCATCCTACAGCAAAAGCCATGGTCCGCAGAGAGCTTCCAAAGCATCAGAGGGATCTCACTGATAAAAGGTATCATTCAGGAGAAGGATACAAAAGAATTTCCAAGGCATTAGATATAAGATGGAACACAGTGAAGACAGTTATCATCAAGTGGAGAAAATATAGCACAACAGTGACATTACCAAGAACTGGACATCCCTCCAAAATTGATGAAAAGACAAGAAAAAAACTGGTTTGGGAGGCTGCCAGAGGCCTACAGCAACATTAAAGGAGCTGCAGGAATATCTGGCAAGTACTGGCCAGTGTTTACCTTATCTAGTTTTTGAAGCGTTGAAAGTGTTCTGTTGTTGTTTGACAATTCACACCCTGTTTAACTGCCTTGATATACAGTAATACATTTAATTAATCTACCATCCGTTTGTTGGTGGCTTACTTTGTGTGTGCTGATATACAGTGCAGGTATACCAACAGATAAGTCTCACACAAATGTAAGCGAGTCTTAGACCACAACCTTGAATGTCAGTGGGGATCAAGCAGAACAGAGAACCGACCATCACCAGCAGCTCCTACAAGAGCAAGTGCTACACATGGGGGCTCGTCCGGGATATCTCTTTTTTACAAATGTTATCAAGACAAACACAGCCAACATACACTCTGAGTTCCAACCTGTTTCCAGGGGGTTAGTCTGCAGCGAACTAACAATGCCAAAACTCACCTGGTTCAGCTGAACATCAACCTACAAAGTCAGGCAACTCCAACAATATAAATATATGTCCCCGCTCAGTATCACAAGATTGATAAATCACATTATTTAAGTAGCTGCTATACACCAAAAACACAAATATAATACATAAATACATTTTGCAGCTCTAAAAAACAAACATCACAAAAATCCACATAAACAAATAAACACCCGTGTAAATAATACAGTTGCAAGAAAAAGTATGTGAACCCCTTGGGATTACATGGAGTTTTGCATGAATTGGGTATAAAATGTGCTCTGAACGTCATCTAAGTCACAACAATAGAAGAACACAGTCTGCTGAACATAATACTACACAAACATTAGATGTTGCCATGGTTTAATTGCACATAACATGTAAACATTCACAGTGCAGGGAGGAAAAAGTATGTGAGGCCCTAGCTTAATGACTTCTCCCAGAGCTAATTGGAGCCAGGAGTGAGCCAACTTTGACTCCAATCAGTGTGATGATATTGGATATGTTGCTGACAGCTGTCCTGCCCTTAAAAAACACACACCTGTTTTGGGTTTACTGGTTTCAAGAAGCACTGTCTGATGTGAATAATGCCTCGCAGAAAAGAGCTCTCAGAAGACCTACGATCAAGAATTGTTGACTTGCATGAAGCTGAAAAGGGTTACAAAAGTATCTCCAAAAGCCTTGATGTTCATGTGTCCACGGTAAGACAGACTGTCTACAAATGGAGAAAGTTTAGCACTGTTGCTACTCTCCCTAGGCGCAGTCGTCCTGTAAAAATGACTGCAAGAGCACAGCACAGAATGCTGCATGAGGTAAAGAAGAATCCCAGAGTGTCAGCTAAAGACCTACAGAAATCTCTGGCACATGCTAACATTTTTGTTGATCAAGAATTGTTGACTTGCATGAAGCTGAAAAGGGTTACAAAAGTATCTCCAAAAGCCTTGATGTTCATGTGTCCACGGTAAGACAGACTGTCTACAAATGGAGAAAGTTTAGCACTGTTGCTACTCTCCCTAGGCGCAGTCGTCCTGTAAAAATGACTGCAAGAGCACAGCACAGAATGCTGCATGAGGTAAAGAAGAATCCCAGAGTGTCAGCTAAAGACCTACAGAAATCTCTGGCACATGCTAACATTTTTGTTGACACATCTACAATAAGGAAAACATTAAACAAGAATGGAGTACATGGGAGGACACCACGGAGGAAGCCATTGCTGTACAAAAAGAATATTGCAGCACGTTTGAAGTTTGCAAAAGAGCACCTGGATGTTCCACAGCACTACTGCAAAATATACTGTGGACAGATGAAACCAAGATTGAGTTGTTTGGGAAGAACACACAACACTATGTGTGGAGAAAAAAAGGCACAGCACACCAACATCAAAACCTCATCCCCACTGTAAAACATGGCGGAGGGAGCATCATGGTTTGGGGCTGCTTTGCTGCCTTAGGGCCTGGACGGATTGTTGTCATTGATGGGAAAATGAATTCCAGAGTTTATCAAGACATTTTGCAGGAAAACGTACGACCATCTGTCCGCCAACTGAAGCTCCGCAGAGGATGGGTGATGCAACAGGACAATGACCCAAAGCATACAAGTAATTCAACAAAACAATGGCTGCAACAGCACAGAATACGCCTTCTGGAGTGGCCCAGTCAGAGTCCTGACCTCAACCCGATTGAAATGCTGTGGCATGACCTTAAGAGAGCGATTCACACCAGACATCCCAAGAATATTGCTACACTGAAACAGTTTTGTGAAGAGGAGTGGTCCAAAATGACTCCAGATCGTTGTGCAGGTCTGATCTGCAACTACAGGAAACGTTTGGTTGAGGTTATTGCTGCCAAAGGAGGGTCAACCAGTTATTAAGTCCAAAGGTTCACATACTTTTTCCTCCCTGCACTGTGAATGTTTACATGTTATGTGCAATTAAACCATGGCAACATCTAATGTTTGTGTAGTATTATGTTCAGCAGACTGTGTTCTTCTATTGTTGTGACTTAGATGACGTTCAGAGCACATTTTATGCCCAATTCATGCAAAACTCCACGTAATCCCAAGGGGTTCACATACTTTTTCTTGCAACTGTATACTTAAAAGTTATATAAAGTAAAAAAGTCCCATTATAATCTCTTCTTTGGTGAAGTATCTCACACGTTCCACATATAGTGGCTTGAACTGTGCTGAACCTCCACCTTAGGTAAGAATGCACACTCACCAAACTCTGTTGCTGCCTATGCAAATAAAACACGCTTAATCACAAGCTGAGGTTTCACCACAGGAACCTGATGTTCAATTTAATCTCTCCTTTATTTTCATAGCCCATTCAATCTGCAAAAAGACCACCAGCAATAGAAAAAATCTTACAGTGCAGTAATTTATTTTAAAAAATAGGATATCCAAACAATAGCAATAAAAACATCCACACGTTGGTATCACTTACATATTTAGCCACCAATCTTGCTTTAGAATGGCGGTGGGACCTCTGGCATGTTAAATCACTCTACAGTTGTTTCGCACAGTCATGCATCATCAGGAGCAAACATCTCAATGATCTATGCGGCCATACTTAAATAGTCCATCCTACTGCTGAACACAACCTCATACGATTGTTGTTCCAGTGTCATAGAGTGTGCGCAGTCACTTCTGGGATCCGTGCCATCTTAGTTGCATCACTTCCGGTGTCTTGGAATGCACCGTGATAACTTCCGGTCTCGGTGTCATCTTAGTGGCATCATTTTCGGTACGGCGCCATTAAGGAGCAGAACAAATTCATTGACTATTTATACACTGACACTAATTGAAATTTAAAAAGCCACAGATGTGGGACATTAACCTCTAATTGGCATTTTAACCCGTGTGTGTCATCTTGTGTGTGTCTGTACCAAGGCCAAACATTCCAGGGTATGTAAACTTCTGATCCTGGCCATTTGGGTGATTTATGTTATTATTATGATTTAAAAAGGACCCAAACAACTATCTGATAATAAATGGCTTCATATAATCATCATCCTTCAATAAAAGAGCATTTTTGGCAGGATCAGTCATATTTTCAATATCAATTCCAAAATTTCACAATTTCTGCCAGGGTATGCAAACTTTTGAGCACAACTGTATATATATATATATATATATATATATATATATAGTACTCAGCATAAATAAGTACACCCTATCAGACTTGTCAGAAAACCTTTACTTTCCTTTCAGAATCAACATTTTCTATGGGACACTATACTACAAAATACTACAAAAAAAATGTGGGCCATTGATTGCGAACAAGATTTGCATGCACAAAAAAGTATTTTTCCTTACAAATTCATTCAAAACCATGTTGCAAAAATGAATACACCCCAATGACAGTCTTAGGTGCAAAGCTAAATTTTAGACAACAAAATCCTAATTAACAAGAATTCAACTACAGGTTTAAGGCTAGGTTCACATATGTGCGGGTGGTGTGGTTGCGGATCCGCACGAAAATCCGTGCAGCTGCAACTACCCGCACAGAGGAATAGCAATTAACATGCTATTCAACATTCAATCCCATAGGATAGAAGGACTTCAGTTCATATACCCACTTCATTTCTAACTTAGAGACCTCCCTCACACGACGACAACCTCTCCAATGAGGGTGAAGTTTGTATAGCTGTAAATTTCAAACCCTTAGGATCCCTATTATGACATGTTTGGGAGTGGGCTGAAAGGATATGATTTTTAAAACCTTTTTTAATATTGTAAACATGTTCTCTTAATTTGTCTCTTAATCTTCTAGTAGTTCTCCCCACATATTCTTTCTTACAGGTACATTCTAGTAAATAAACTACACACCTAGGTTCACAAGAAACAAATTTATCAATCAGATATTTCTCTTCTCCTGATAGCTGAAGAAAAAAATGTACTTTTGGTTTTTCTATTACCATCTACTCTGCATATAACACATTTGTTACAAGGATAGAAACCTTTTAGTTCTCTAAAAAAGGGAACATTGTTTGGAGGATTTATAACATTAGGAGCTAATCGATCTCTTAAATTTTGAGCCCTTCTAAAGACAATTTCTGGTTTACCTGGCAATACTAATCGAAAAATTGGTTATCAGAGGATACAATTATTTGCTTTCTTATTAACATTCGGGGCTAGTAGTAAATCTCTATCTATGGCAACAACTTCTTGTGTAGTTTGAGTTAAAGTATTTTCACTGTAATCCTCTAAAATCTCTGCAATTTTGCTTCATTCTTAAAAATTGTCCTTTAGGGACATATGTTAGCCAAGATAGATGGTGGCAGCTGCTCAGGGGAATATCGCTGTTCCTATCTGAACTTTTAATTTTTTTGATTTTCTATATATTTCACCATTAACTATCCTTAGATTGAGATCTAAAAAATGAACTTCTGTTTTACTATATGTATATGAAAGGTCAATATTATGATTGTTATTATTTTAAAAAGCCATGAAGTTCTTTAAAGACATTTCATCACTCCTCCACAAAAGTAGAATATCATCTATATACCTTTTATAAAAAAGCAAATTTTCATATCTTTTGTCATAAATAGCATCCAAATCCCACCTAGACATAAAAAGATTAGCTGAGCTCGGAATGAACTTAGCTCCCGTACCCACTCCCGTACATTGTAAATAAAAGGATCTGTTAACCAATTCTGCACTGCCCTATAGCAGGAATACTGCTACAGGGTGGGACGAGTGTGCAAAATCACATATATATACATCATTTTGCAGTTCCAGGTAGGGGGCGCTGCCATTCGTGGCCTCGGCTGTCAAACACGGGTTCCCTGCCAGCACCCGGCGATCTTTGAATATTACCAACGGGGGGAGACCTGTATGTAAGCAACATAGATCTCTCCCGTCAGCTCCCGCACACTGCTTTGTACGGCTGTGCATAGCAGCACCATACAAACAAGTGTGCTTACAGTGAAAGACACACACAGCCCACATAGTAAAACAGCACACAGTTAACCCCTTGATCGCCCCACATGTTAACCCCTTCCTGCCCAGTGCCATTAGTACAGTGCCAGTGCTTTTTATTAGCACTGATCACTGTATTGGTGTCACTGGGGATGTCAGTGACACCAAGTCAGTTCCCCCCAGTGTCAGAATGTCCGCCGCAGTCCTGCTATAAGTCCGTGATCGCCGCCATTACTAGTAAAACAAATAAATAATTCCAGTATATATACCGTCATTTGTAAACGCTATAACTTTCATGTAAACTGATTAATTTACACGTATTGGGATTTTTTTAGCAAAGACATGTAGCAGAATACATTTTGGCCTAAATTTATGATATAATTTGATTTTTTAAATATTTTTACTGGACATGTTTAATAGCAAAAAGTCAAAAATATTTAATTTTTTTTCAAAATTGTCGGTCTTTTTTTGTTTATAGCACAAAAAAATTAAAACCGCACAGGCAATCAAATACCATCGAAAGAAAGCTCTATTTGTGGGAAAAAAAGGACATTAACCACTTGCCTACCAGGCACTTATACCCCCATATTTACCAGGCCAATTTTCAGCTTTCAGCGCTGCCGCACTTTGATTGACAATTGCGCGGTCATGCAACATTGTACCCATATGAAATTTTGATCATTTTTTTTTCACAAATAGAGCTTTCTTTTGGTGGTATTTAATCGCCACTGGGCACTTTACTTTTTGCGCTATAAACAAAAAAAGTGCAAAAAATTTGAAAAAAAAAAAGTTTCTTTGTTTCTATTATAAAATTTTTCAAACAGGTAATTTTTCTCCTTCACTGATGTGCGTTGATGAGGCAGCACTGATGGGCACTGATAGGCGGCACTGATGGGCACTGATAGGCAGCACTAAAGGGCACTGATAGGCAGTACTAATGAGGTGGCACGGATAGGCGGCACTGATAGGCAGCACTAATGAGCTGTCACGGATAGGCGGCACTAATATGCAGCACTGATAGGCGGCACTGATAGGTGGCACTGATAGGTGACACTGATGATGGGTACTGATAGACGGCACTGACTGGCATCACTACTGGGCACTGACTGGCAGCACTGACTGGCACAACCGCTGGGCACTGACTGGTGGCACTGACTGGCAGCACTGCTGGGCTGCACTGGTGGGTGGCACTGGTGGGCAGCACTGGTGGGTGGGCACAGGTGGGTGGCACTGGTGTGCACAGGTGGGTGGGCACAGGTGGGTGGCACAGCTGGGTACAGGTAGGTGGCACTTCTGGGCACAGGTGTGTAACACTGCAGAGTGGCACAGGTGGGTGCATTGCTGGGCACAGGTGGGTGCACTGCTGGGCACAGGTGGGTGATCTGCTGGGCACAGGTGGGCGGAGCTAGTGGGCGCACTGCTGGGCACAGGTGGGCGGAACTTGTGGGTGGCACTGCTGGGCACCGATCATCAGGGCACTGATCATCAGTGCCCTGATCATCGGTGCCGATCCCCGCTCTGACAACTGCCGGTTCTCGGCAGTACTTTCCTCACGATCTGACAGCGCGAGGAAAGTGCAGCCGAGAACTGGCAATTGCATTTCCCTGTGATCAGCGTGTCATTGGACACCGCTGATCACGTGGTAAAAGGCCGCTGTGATTGGCCTTTTACCACATCACGTGATCAGCTGTGTCTGTAGGACACAGCGATCACGGAGAGCGCCGGGTGCGCGCCCCCTGGGGCGCGCAGGAGAGCGCGTTCTGGGAGGACGTCATATGACGTCCACCCAGAACTGGCCGGCCGCAGTGCAGCCGTCATTCGGCTATCTGCGGTCGGCAACTAGTTAATTTTTATTTGGGTGCAGCGTTGCATGACTGCGCAAATGTCAGTTAAAGTAACGCAACGCCGTATTGTGGCCTGGTCAGGAAGGGGGGTAAATCCTCTGGAGAGCAAGTGGTTAAACCAACAAAAATGATGTGACATCGCAAAATCCAGTAAACACAGAATAAAGTCTCTCTGTGCAGGATAAAATAGTACTGCTCTCCTGCCATCAATATGTTTAATGTTGGTATAGAGAGAAGTCACATCAGCTGTTACCAGGAAAGTTTATCTATTACAAAATTCTTTAGTTCATTAAGTACTTGTTTAGTATCCTTTAAGTAAGTGGGAGTCTCTACTAATAGTGTTTGCAAAAATACATCAATGTATTCCCCTATTCTCGATGTTAATGATCCTATTCCGCTGATATTAGGTCTCCTGGGCGGATGTAGAGGGTCTTTATGGACCTTAGGGAATGATTGCAATTCTTGATTCTTTAGGAATTAGATATTAACGTTCCTTTTTATTCAAAATCTCTTGATTAAATCCACTTTTTACTACCTCTTTAAGAACTTTTTGTAGATTCTTTAGTAGGATCTCTATTTAACAAAGAATATGTGGTACTATTATTAAGGATATCTTACATTTTATCAATATATTTAAATTTATCCATCACAGCTATTACCCCCTCTCTTTATCTGCCGGTCTTATTATTAAGTTTCGTCTAACAATTTTTTCATACCCTCGTAACTCTCTTTATCTTCTCTAGCTTTCTTAACATTAACTTTATCTAAATCTTGAATGACTAAATCTTTAAATACACCTATGTGATGATTACTAGAGATGAGCAAATCGAACTTGGCGAAGTGGAATTCGTTTCGAATATTAGGAAAATTTCGATTCGCGAGGAATCCGAAAATTAGCAGAATCGAAATTTTTCCAAAAATGGCGGCGACATGTGCGGCGACGGAGCGGGGATCTCTGGGAAGGCGCGCAGACAAGGCGCGCTGACCCATAATGCATTCATTCATGACATGTGATCGCATTAGCCAATCAGCAGCCAGCCAGCCAGCACTGTGTAATGGTCGAGCTATAAATTGCGGCCATTTTAGAATTCTCCATTTGCCTCCAGTCATTCAAGAGAGGCAGACCTGGCTGTATTGAGGGAGAGAGTTAGGGACACAGAAACGTTACTTAGGGCCACAGAAACGTTACTTAGGGACACAGAAACGTTACTTAGGGCCACAGAACCGTTACTTAGGGCCACAGAAACGTTACTTAGGGCCACAGAATCGTTACTTAGGGCCACAGAAACGTTACTTAGGGCCACAGAAACGTTACTTAGGGCCACAGAATCGTTATTTAGGGCCACAGAAACGTTACTTAGGGCCACAGAAACGTTACTTAGGGCCACAGAATCGTTACTTAGGGCCACAGAAACGTTACTTAGGGCCACAGAAACGTTACTTAGGGCCACAGAATCGTTACTTAGGGACACAGAACCGTTACTTAGGGCCACAGAAAGGTTACTTAGGGACACAGAATTGTTACTCAGGGACAGACACAGAATTGTTACTGAGGGACACAGAATTGTTACTGAGGGACACAGAATTGTTACTGAGGGACACAGAATTGTTACTCAGGGACAGACACAGAATTGTTACTCAGAGACAGACACAGAATTGTTACTCAGGGACAGACACAGAATTGTTACTCAGGGACAGACACAGAATTGTTACTGAGGGACACAGAATTGTTACTGAGGGACACAGAATTGTTACTGAGGGACACAGAATTGTTACTCAGGGACAGACACAGAATTGTTACTGAGGGACACAGAATTGTTACTGAGGGACACAGAATTGTTACTGAGGGACACAGAATTGTTACTCAGGGACAGACACAGAATTTTTGCTCAGGGACAGACACAGAATTGTTACTCAGGGACAGACACAGAATTGTTACTCAGGGACAGACACAGAATTGTTACTGAGGGACACAGAATTGTTACTGAGGGACACAGAATTGTTACTCAGGGACAGACACAGAATTGTTACTCAGGGACAGACACAGCATTGTTACTCAGGGACAGACACAGAATTGTTACTCAGGGACACAGAATTGTTACTGAGGGACACAGAATTGTTACTGAGGGACACAGAATTGTTACTCAGGGACAGACACAGAATTGTTACTCAGGGACAGACACAGAATTGTTACTGAGGGACACAGAATTGTTACTGAGGGACACAGAATTGTTACTGAGGGACACAGAATTGTTACTCAGGGACAGACACAGAATTGTTACTGAGGGACACAGAATTGTTACTGAGGGACACAGAATTGTTATTGAGGGACACAGAATTGTTACTCAGGGACAGACACAGAATTGTTACTCAGGGACAGACACAGAATTGTTACTGAGGGACACAGAATTGTTACTGAGGGACACAGAATTGTTACTCAGGGACAGACACAGAATTGTTACTCAGGGACAGACACAGAATTGTTACTCAGGGACAGACACAGAATTGTTACTCAGGGACAGACACAGAATTGTTACTGAGGGACACAGAATTGTTACTGAGGGACACAAAATTGTTACTGAGGGACACAGAATTGTTACTGAGGGACAGACACAGAATTGTTACTCAGGGACAGACACAGAATTGTTACTGAGGGACACAGAATTGTTACTGAGGGACACAGAATTGTTACTCAGGGACAGACACAGAATTGTTACTCAGGGACACAGAATTGTTACTGAGGGACACAGAATTGTTACTCAGGGACAGACACAGAATTGTTACTGAGGGACACAGAATTGTTACTGAGGGACACAGAATTGTTACTCAGGGACAGACACAGAATTGTTACTGAGGGACACAGAATTGTTACTGAGGGACACAGAATTGTTACTCAGGGACACAGAATTGTTACTCAGGGACACAGAATTGTTACTCAGGGACAGACACAGAATTGTTACTGAGGGACACAGAATTGTTACTGAGGGACACAGAATTGTTACTCAGGGACAGACACAGAATTGTTACTGAGGGACACAGAATTGTTACTGAGGGACACATAATTGTTACTCAGGGACAGACACAGATTTGTTACTCAGGGACACAGAATTGTTACTGAGGGACACAGAATCGTTGAATTAAAGAGTATGTCAGACAACATGCAGAGGAGTGGCAGAGGAGGCAATGTTTTAGGAGCGAGCAGACGTGGCAGCAGAGGAAGGGGTCGAGGCAGCACTAGTCGCAGCCAGAGGCCAGTGCTCCCGGTGTCATCCAGCGGTCGTGTCTCCACCGACAACCCTGCCGTCATCGATTGGTTGGCTCGGTCGTCTTCCTCTTCCCAGGTCACCTCTGACACCTACAGCCAACGGTCGGTGGGTACGTCAGACACAACCGTTAGTTGGCATGGCCCGGGAGCAAGCCCACTGAAATCACGTGTCCTCTACCTGCCCCTGTCCTTTGGTGTTCCCTCACCAAGCGAAGTATCGCATGCTGTGGGCTCAGCCCCACTGTACAGTGAGGAAGAGCTAACAGAGGGCGGTCAGGAACGGGGGGAGACATCCGCCTCTTCAGCAGCCAGGCGAAGAAGTACTGGCGAGGAGAGTGGCTCGGTAGCCGGTCTAGAGACAGGTCTGTCTCCTGACCCACACGCAGCCGAGGGGGCTAGTAGTGAGGTGGAGACCCTAATTGATGATGATGAGGCTGATCGCACTTGGCAGCCTCGTCGTCATCAGGCTATTGCTTCCGCATCATCAGGAGAAGAGGGTGCCAGCTTGGCAGCGAGCAAAACAGTCGGTGGGTTGCCCAGGAGGCAGCAGGGTCGCAGCAGTGTCAGTGGAGGCAAACGGCCACGGAGTACAGCACCAGCTCCACTGCAGCCTACCACCACGGCCAGTAGTGGTGCCGGTGTGCACGGAGGAAGTAGCAGTCAGCCAGTGAGGAGTAGCGGGGGCAAAGTTTCCTACTCGGCGCTGTGGCAATTTTTTGTCAAGCCGCCCGAGGAAGTAAACGTAGCCGTATGTCGACTATGTGGCCAGAAAGTCAAGCGTGGCCAGGGGGCCCATGTTGGGACTACAGCGTTGCGTCAGCATATGCAGCGTCGCCATTTGGTGGCCTGGGAAAACCGTGATAAAGATACGGCGGTTCTGCCTGCCTCCTCATGCTGCTGCCAGGTCCAGAGTGTGGCATGGGTCCCTGTACGGCCTCCCATTGCTGCTGTCTCCATCGCCACACTCTGCCATGTGCCACTTTCAGGTCTCCTCACACTGCTGGTGTGTTCCATTTTGTCATAGGGTGCTGGCAGATTACGGGCCTCCCATTGCTGCTGCCAGGCCCGTAATCTGCCATGGGCCCCCGTACCGCCTCATCATGCTGCTGCCAGGTCCAGAGTGTCTCATGGGTCCCTGTACGGCCTCCCATTGCTGCTGTCTCCATCGCCACACTCTGCCATGTGCCACTTTCAGGTCTCCTCACACTGCTGGTGTGTTCCATTTTGTCATAGGGTGCTGGCAGATTACGGGCCTCCCATTGCTGCTGCCAGGCCCGTAATCTGCCATGGGCCCCCGTACTGCCTCCTCATGCTGCTGCCAGGTCCAGAGTCTCTCATGGGTCCCTGTACGGCCTCCCATTGCTGCTGTCTCCATCGCCACACTCTGCCATGTGCCACTTTCAGGTCTCCTCACACTGCTGGTGTGTTCCATTTTTTGTCATAGGGTGCTGGCAGATTACGGGCCTCCCATTGCTGCTGCCAGGCCCGTAATCTGCCATGGGCCCCAGTACCGCCTCCTCATGCTGCTGCCAGGTCCAGAGTCTCTCATGGGTCCCTGTACGGCCTCCCATTGCTGCTGTCTCCATCGCCACACTCTGCCATGTGCCACTTTCAGGTCTCCTCACACTGCTGGTGTGTTCCATTTTTTGTCATAGGGTGCTGGCAGATTACGGGCCTCCCATTGCTGCTGCCAGGCCCGTAATCTGCCATGGGCCCCAGTACCGCCTCCTCATGCTGCTGCCAGGTCCAGAGTCTCTCATGGGTCCCTGTACGGCCTCCCATTGCTGCTGTCTCCATCGCCACACTCTGCCATGTGCCACTTTCAGGTCTCCTCACACTGCTGGTGTGTTCCATTTTGTCATAGGGTGCTGGCAGATTACGGGCCTCCCATTGCTGCTGCCAGGCCCGTAATCTGCCATGGGCCCCCGTACCGCCTCCTCATGCTGCTGCCAGGTCCAGAGTCTCTCATGGGTCCCTGTACGGCCTCCCATTGCTGCTGTCTCCATCGCCACACTCTGCCATGTGCCACTTTCAGGTCTCCTCACACTGCTGGTGTGTTCCATTTTTTGTCATAGGGTGCTGGCAGATTACAGGCCTCCCATTGCTGCTGCCAGGCCTGTAATCTGCCATGGGCCCCAGTACCGCCTCCTCATGCTGCTGCCAGGTCCAGAGTCTCTCATGGGTCCCTGTACGGCCTCCCATTGCTGCTGTCTCCATCGCCACACTCTGCCATGTGCCACTTTCAGGTCTCCTCACACTGCTGGTGTGTTCCATTTTTTGTCATAGGGTGCTGGCAGATTACGGGCCTCCCATTGCTGCTGCCAGGCCCGTAATCTGCCATGGGCCCCAGTACCGCCTCCTCATGCTGCTGCCAGGTCCAGAGTCTCTCATGGGTCCCTGTACGGCCTCCCATTGCTGCTGTCTCCATCGCCACACTCTGCCATGTGCCACTTTCAGGTCTCCTCACACTGCTGGTGTGTTCCATTTTTTGTCATAGGGTGCTGGCAGATTACGGGCCTCCCATTGCTGCTGCCAGGCCCGTAATCTGCCATGGGCCCCAGTACCGCCTCCTCATGCTGCTGCCAGGTCCAGAGTCTCTCATGGGTCCCTGTACGGCCTCCCATTGCTGCTGTCTCCATCGCCACACTCTGCCATGTGCCACTTTCAGGTCTCCTCACACTGCTGGTGTGTTCCATTTTGTCATAGGGTGCTGGCAGATTACGGGCCTCCCATTGCTGCTGCCAGGCCCGTAATCTGCCATGGGCCCCCGTACCGCCTCCTCATGCTGCTGCCAGGTCCAGAGTCTCTCATGGGTCCCTGTACGGCCTCCCATTGCTGCTGTCTCCATCGCCACACTCTGCCATGTGCCACTTTCAGGTCTCCTCACACTGCTGGTGTGTTCCATTTTTTGTCATAGGGTGCTGGCAGATTACGGGCCTCCCATTGCTGCTGCCAGGCCCGTAATCTGCCATGGGCCCCAGTACCGCCTCCTCATGCTGCTGCCAGGTCCAGAGTCTCTCATGGGTCCCTGTACGGCCTCCCATTGCTGCTGTCTCCATCGCCACACTCTGCCATGTGCCACTTTCAGGTCTCCTCACACTGCTGGTGTGTTCCATTTTGTCATAGGGTGCTGGCAGATTACGGGCCTCCCATTGCTGCTGCCAGGCCCGTAATCTGCCATGGGCCCCTGTACCGCCTCCTAATGCTGCTGCCAGGTCCAGAGTGTGTCATGGGTCCCTGTACGGCCTCCCATTGCTGCTGTCTCCATCGCCACACTCTGCCATGTGCCACTTTCAGGTCTCCTCACACTGCTGGTGGGTTCCATTTTTGTCATAGGGTGCTGTATGGCCTCCCATTGCTGCTGCCTCCACCGCCACACTGTGGCTCCACACTCTGGTTTTGGCCCCGTGACTGCCCAAATGAGTGAAGTGTGCGGTGATTCTAAGATCGACGGCACTCATCTGCATGTCATACTGACTGACAGTATTATTTCTCTTCCCCAGCAGACTCCAAGGGCATTTAAATTAAAGGTACAGTGTTCTGCACTAATATGAAGGCTCTCTGAAGCCTAGAAACACCCTTTTATAAGTTAAATTCGCAGCGAATATATTCGCATCGAATCGAATTTATTCCTCGAATTCGCCGAATCAGCCGAATCGAATTTTTGAATACTTCGCTCATCTCTAATGATTACCACTACTCGGGGGGGTTGAACAATGAAGCATTCCTAAGGTGGTATGTTGATATAGACAGTGTTTGTTATTCAAAATATAAATGTTTTTAATGCTGATCTGATGGGTAAACATTTGTATATCCATGACAGTTTGAAATTTATTCAACTGTGCACTTGGGGTAAATTCAGCTGAAGAAGCATTCATATGAGTGCATGTAGCTCTAATAGGGCCTGAATTCATTGCTACTTTGGGAAACCATGGTGAAGTGCCAGAAGAATAACCCTACATACATTGGATCTGCGTATAGAAAACTGAGGACCATTTTTAGGGAAATAGCCAGTGCCTGATGGTGAGGAGAGTTTTGATGAATGACTGAAGCAAGCCAAGCAAGCCTTAGATGAATGGGAATTTCCCATGGACCTAGAAAAGCAGAGAATCACTGAGAGTTTAAAGTATAATTAAAGGCATAACTTCTTTTTTTAGTTTCAGATAAAGTAGAGAGGGATTAAATTGCTTGTCAGTTTTCATTGCTGTCTGTGCCCCAGTTAAGGAAATTCCTCCTCTCTATCTGTCCTGTTTACCATTATCATTGAAAGTGCAAGTAAAATAAAATACCAAATTTTGGGTTGTCCCCAGAAAAGAAATAGAAAGGAAATATTCCCATGGGGACACTAGTTCTGGTGACCTGGGGGTCCCCAAGGAAGGTTTTCCTCTCATTTCTTGTTTGCCTATGGAACAGGAAGTGAAGGGAAATCTCTGCAATGGGACACAGATGGCAAAAAAAAAAAACTCTGACAAGGTATAACCTCCCTTGCTCTATCCAAAATGAAAAAAAAGTTTTGCCTTTAGTTCGACTTTAAGGGGGCCTGCCTAAGAAGCTATATGCAACCTGAAACTTATACACAAAATGGGAGAAGATGGAAAGGAACTTTTTAGGTGCCATACATAACCTCAGGAAATGGACACACAATCTCAATTCATAAAAAATTAAAAATATTTTATTTTGCACTAAATTCTAAAATCACTCCATAGAATCAAAATAAGCAAATCAATCATCCCTTAAATCACTGTTCTCTGCTAAGAAGACCATTTCTAAGAAGACCAACTCTTTGGAAAGCACCTCAAAATTCCCCAGGGTTATGGTGACAAAGGAATGGGAAATGAATGACAGCGGAGCTCACTCTGGTGGCTGCCAGCCTAACAAATGAAATAGGGAAATATTTGAATATCCCAAGCATATCCAAGCACCTCAGTGCATCTAGTGATAGTAGAATCACATGGGCCCTTTGTGTGTATTAGTCGACCAAATATGGTTGGCAATAATTGCTGACCCGACCCTAGTAGGTTATCAAGTACTGTAAAGTATACTTACTATTCTACATGGATCCAAGAGGGCCACCAGTGACCCAACTTTCTGTTACTTCCTGTTTGTGTTCCAAAGACCAGAAGTAATGCACATAAAAAGCAAAAGTCTCTCAGAGCTCTCAGCTTAGTACATGAACAAGTCAAAAGAATATAAAAAGTTCTGGCTCAGGTTAATGGGTAAAAGTATTCTCTGCTGCCGTGGCCAGGCATAGATATGAGAATACGTGATTTATGCATTTCAATGACAATACACTCTGTCATCCTCGGGGTGACCCTGAATATGACCTGCTCCACAAAATTCGGCCCCTCATAAATCAGACTATACATATAAGTTTCATATATACATATAAGAAAAGATAGTCACGTGGAGCTCCCCAGATGCCCAGACTACATGGGGAGCAGTGGCAAGATAGTTTGGGACTTGGTGTCACCCTTTTTCCATATGGGGTACCACTTATACATGGACAATTTTTATACAAGCGAGCCACTATTCAGACATTTTTACAATCTTGGAATTGGCACATGTGGCACTGTACGACCTAATCACCTGAGCTTCCCCCAATGGCTTTTAAATACCCTTCTTAGAAAGGAGGAGAAAACATGCTTGAAAACTATGAATTGCTCACAGTGCAGTGGAAGGACAAATGGGATGTTTTCGTCCTGTCTTCCACTCACGCAGACACGACCATCTACATTTCGATGGCAGCTGGTGTTGAGAAGCCCCTCTGTGTCTACCACTATAACCTTGATATGGGCAGTGGTGTATTTAGGTCCCGCGGAGAGAGCCTGACATTGACCAACAAACCCCATCTGGGAGAGCCTTCCACTACCCCCCCCCCAGCGATAGAGAGATACTCATCTTCACAGCTCTGGACATCCCCGGAAGCGAGAACCAGGCTCTACATTCACCATCAAACAGCCCACAGCCTCTCTTGGATCCCACCTGGTTCCCATGGTGCCCATATCCCTTCTTTCATCCCTTCTTCCAGGGGGAGGTGCTGCCCCCCTGAAAAATGCTGCCCTAGGCAAGTGCCTTGTTTGCCTTGTGGTAAATACACCCCTGGATATGGGGGTTGACTTTAATGACCAGATGATGAAGCCGCACTTAGTATCCTGTAAAGTCAAACGCTGGTACAAAAACGTGTCTGTATATTTATTTCAATTGGCTCTGTACAACGCTTTTGTGCTTTACAAAGCAACTGGAGGAAGTGGATCCTTACTAAAATTTCAGGAAGAGATCATCACAGCACTTTTGTATCCAGAAGGTGCTGTGGCCCAAACCCACAACCCAGAGACAGGTATCCCAACCCAAAGGTCACCCCAAAAAAGATGTTGTGTCTGTAGCGGACAGGGAATTAGGCGTGACACCCACTTTTTTTTGTCCCTCCTGTCTTGGCCAACCTAGTCTCTGCCTCAAGGACTGTTTCTGTCACTACCATACACTAGTGGAGTATTAGTATAGGGTAGAGCATGGCATAGTCTAGGACACATATATACACAGGGTCTCAGAAGATATTAGGTAGTCAGGAAACTGGCTATCACATTTTGAGAGACCCTAATATCTGGATGTTACAGTTTAAAAAAAATTAGTAAAAAACATACAAAATAAAAAAGGTAGAAAAAAACAAAAATAGTTGTCATTTTATTGAGTTACTGTTTTATTGTTAACCATTGCTGTTTTCTTTGCAGGAATGCCATTCAGCTGCAGCGCTGATCTGTTTATTGTGACAGCAAACAGGGTCTTGCGCTCAGAATATACGCAAGTGTGTGCAGTGCTGTTGGATGAGGTTTTTCATCCACAGTTAAAAAAAGAACATATAGTGCTCAGCATAAATGAGTAGACCCCTTTTGAAAAGTAAGATTTTAATTAATATCTCAATGAACACAAGATCAACTTCCAAAATGTTGACAAAACTGAGTTATAGAACATTTGTTTAGCTCATTAAATGAAAGTAAGGTTAATAATATACCTCAGATTACAAAATCTTCAGTTTTACTCAAATTAGTTGATGCAAAAATGAATACATCCCTCAACAAAAACTACTACATCTAGTATTTTGTATGACCTCCATGATTTGTAAGGAAAGCACAAAGTCTTCTAGGCATAGAATGAACAAGTTGGCGACATATTGCAACATCTATCATTTTCCATCATTCAAGAACGACCTCTTTTGAAGCTTGGATGGTGGATGGAGAGTGATGCTCAACTTTTCTCTTCAGAATTCCCCATAGGTGTTCGATTAGGTTCCGAACAGGAGGCATACTTGGCCACTGAATCAGTTTCTCCCTGCTCTTCTGCAGAAATGCAGCAATGGCCTTAGATGTGTGTTTTGGATCACTGTCATGTTGGAAAAGTGCATGACAACCAAGGGCACCGTTAGAAGCTTTCCTTAACCTAATATCTAATATCTACTTATTAACAGTACTAACATATGTATGAATGAGTTGGATCTTAATAGAATAATTGAGTTGTTATATTTCTATTTCTTCTAGATTGGGAAAAGTAAGATAAATAGACTTTATATAGTCTGTGAATATATATGGGCTTGTTCTTTACATTTAAGCAACATGTGGTAGTAATTAGTCTAACTATTCCTCCCCCATCTACTGTATGTAAGAGATTATGTTTCACTAACAAGAGAATTGTAAGAATCTATTTCATACATGTTAGGCTAGAGGGTGAGCGGGGCAGGGAGTAAGGTAACGCAAAAAGGGAATTGGGTGTTTTTTGTGAATTCTATGAGTATAAGGTTGTTCTTCTGTTTTTTTACTGAAACATTTAATAAAAGATAATTTAAAAAAAAAATTACTTCACATTGTCATTATGGGGTTTTGTTTGTAGAATGTTGAGGAAAAAAAATTAATTTAATCCATTTTGGAATAAAGCTGTAACATAACAAAATATAGCAAAAGTTCATTTCTGGATGCACTGTATATACCTTTCCGCCAGCACAGCAGGCCCCCTTTCATTTAGGTACAAACCATCACTGGATTGTACACCATTGAAAAGTCAGCCCAGTGCTCTAGAAAACCAAATCCTTCCCTCTTACACCAGGTCTTTAGCCATGCATTCAGTTCTCTAAGCTCCACCCATCTTTCCTGTGTTGCGCATTACATAGGCAATATTCCATAGAATATCACATTTTAGGTCCTTCCCTTCAAGCCAAGTTTGTTTAAATTGATTCTTAATAAGCCTTCACCTTCCATCTGTATTCTATCATTGGTTCCAACATGGACCAAGACAGATGGGTCATGACCAGTCCCTCACAGTATTTAGCCTGGTTCACCGCATGCTGAATCCAGGCACCAGGAAGACAGCAAACCATTAATTTAAGGTGAAAAATTATTCTGATTATAGAATCCCCTATTACCACCAACTGTGTAGTAGATCTTTCCTGCACTACCCTCATCACCCGTATTAGATTGGCTGCTCCCCGGGCTGTTAGGGGAAGCAGTAAAATTTAGGGCTACCACCTCTTGGTTTGCCACCCCCACATCTTCACCCAATTTGCCAAATTTGTTTCAGTTCTAAAACCCAGGACTAGCCTTCCTTTTCTGTAAGCCCCTACCACTCCCTCCCAACTACAGTAGCCCATCTTCTTACATGAGCTCCTGACTTACCAATCAACCATCCACATCAATCCCCTTAAGTACCTGCTCAGAAGACACATTTTTTTGCAGGAAACAAAAATGCATTTATTAATTTTTATTTCTGGAGCCTCTAAAGCATTGCACCAGCGATCAGCCGATCACTGGTCCCATGCAGGTCTCCTGCAGACCTGACAGTATATGGAATGTATGGGCAAGCAGATATATAGTACCTTGAAAAGGTATTCATACCCCTTGACATTTTCCACATTTTGTCATGTTACAACCAAAAATGTAAATGTATTTTATTGGGATAGACCAACACAAAGTTGCACATAATTCTAAAGTGGAAGGAAAATGAAAAATGGCTTTCCAAATTTTTTTACAAATAAATATCTGAAAAGTGTGGCGTGCATTTGCATTCAGCCCCCTTTACCCTGATACCCCTAACTAGAATATAGTGTAACCAATTGCCTTCAGAAGTCACCTAATTAGTAAATACAGTCCACCTGTGTGTAATTTAATATCAGTATAAATACAGCTGTTCTTTGAAGACCTCAGAGGATTGTTAGAGAACATTAGTGAACAAACAGCATCATGAAGGCCAAGGAACACACCAGACAAGTCAGGGATAAAGTTGTGGAGACGTTGTGGAGAAGTTTAAAGCAGGATTAGTTTATAAAAAATATCCCAAGCTTTGAACATCTCATGGCACAACTGCAAACCAACAAGACATGGCCGTCCACCTAAACTGACAGGCCAGCAAGAAGAGTATTAATCAGAGAAGCAGCCAAGAGGCCCATGGTAACTCTGGAGGAGCTGCAGAGATCCACAGCTCAGGTGGGAGAATCTGTCCACAAGACAACTATTAGTCGTGCACTCCATAAATCTGGCCTTTATGGAAGAGTGGTAAGAAGAAAGCCATTGTTGAAAGAAAGCCATAAGAGTCCAGTTTGCAGTGGGGGACACAGCAAACATGTGGAAGGTGTTGTGGTCAGATGAGACCAAAAGTGAACTTTTTGACCTAAAAGCAAAATACTATATGTGGCAGAAAAACTAATACTGCACATCACTCTGAACACACCATCCCCACTGTGAAACATGGTGGTGGCAGCATTATGTTGTGGGGATGCTTTTTTTCAGCAGGGACAGGAAAGCTGCTCAGAGTTGATGGAAAGATGGATGGAGCAAAATACAGGACAATCTTTGAAGCAAAACCTGTTACAGTCTGCAAAAGACTTGACGATAGGGTGGAGGTTCACCTTCCAGCAGGACAACGACCCTAAGCATACAGCCAGAGCTACAAATGAAATGGCTTAGATCAAAGCATATTCATGTGTTAGAATAGCCCAGTCAAAGTCCAGACCTAAATCCAATTGATAATCTGTGGTAAGGTTTGAAAATTGCTGTTCACAGACGCTCTCCATCCAATCTGACAAAGCTTGAGCTATTTTGCAAAGAATGGGCAATAATTTCACTCTCTAGATGTGCAAAGCTGGTAGAGACATCCCCAAAAAGACTTGCAGCTGTAATTGCAGTGAAAGGTGCTTCTACAAAGTATTGACTCCGGGGGCTGAATACAAATGCACACCACACTTTTCAGACACTTATTTGTAAAAAATTTTGGAAACCATTTCTCATTTTCCTTCCACTTCACAACTATGTGCCACTTTGTGTTGGTCTATCACATAAAATCCCAATAAAATACATTTTTGCATGTGAACTGTGCTCTCAATGAGCCGTGGCCGTGACCCCCGTGTGCATGTGGGGGAGTAACGTCACCAGAGCTCTGCCAGTCAAGCCCACGAACCTGGAATGAAGACCGGGTGAAGATGGAAGCCCTTTCAGTGGCAGTCTGGAGGGCTTCATTCAAAGGTAAGTCTTTTATAATGTGCTATTATCCTACAGGGGACCATTTCTGTGGAATCTGTATTTGCGGTTTACTACCACTTTAAAGCCTACATTTGTGTTGTGTGGGCAGCAACAGGTTAATGCTTTTCTACAGACTAGCACTCTAGCTCAGACATCACAGGGACAGAATGTAAGGGAACATTCCCCAATAGGAAATACATAAAGTTCTCCTTTGTGCCCCCCCACCATTCTTGGCACATTTTATTTTTGGGGGGAGTGGGCACCTAGTTTTTGCAGGCACCTGATCTCACTTGCGCTGGAATTGCCTGGGCGGCGCACACATGTGCGGTGGGGATCAGGCTGTGAAGCCACAGGGAGCCACAACTTCCTACAGTAAACACGCCGGCCTTGACAACTCTTCTAGCCAAAAAAAAAAATGGTTGAAGTGTTTCCTTTTTTCGGACAGCGGGGGTGAGGATAGGTTTTTCTTTCATAGCTGCCAGTGACCTCACTTTGAATACAGGAAGTGAAGGGAATACTCCCAATGGAGACACAGCAATAATATTCGATGGAGGAGCTAAAGCTTCCCCATTCTGTGTGGTGCTGAATGGCAGACACTTAACTATGGCTTGGCATATACATATACATTTTGAGGGCAAGCTGTACTAATCTCTTGGAAGCGACAACAAGCTTCCTTCACCCACCTCAGCAGTGAGGCGTGCTTCACAACCAAGCTTGTGCATGCTGCTGCGTAACTCCGCCCACTGGCCATACTGTGCGCCAGGAGCCGCCCCCTGTGGTATGTGTACACAAGGCAGTGTAATATGCGGCGGGCGGAGTGGGAGGAGCTCTCTGACTGCAGTGACAGGCGCTTTCATGGTCCCTCCACAGCTTCATGCTGTGCGCCCCCCTCCGGCGGTGTTGATCCCCCTATACGAGGTGCTGCAAGTCCCAGGACACTTGGTTTGCTCCCGTAGCTGCGGGCTGTATGCCCCCTCCTTCCGTCCTAGTAGTGCCTGCTGTCCGCACACCTGGATTCCCCGGGACATACGCTCAATGAGACCCCCTATATGTTTTACATGGGATTGTTCTTTGTCAACGTGCTGATCCTGTATTATGCCTTCCTGATGGAGTACATCGCCCTCAATGTGGGCATCGTCTTCCTGCCCGAGGACATGGACCAGGCGCTGGTGGACCTGGGGGTGCTGTCAGACCCCGCTTCTCTGCTCTACGACGCTGACAACGAGCTGGAGGGATACCTGGAGTAAACCCGGACTGCAGTGTGCGGGGATGGAGCCGGGGCTCGCCTCCCCTCCGCCAGGCACCGTCATCTAAAGGCGTTCAGTGATTTGGTGGCTCCAAAATGGCCCCTCTGTTCAAGCTGCTGCGGCTCCGGGGTACACAATAGGCTTCGGGCTGGGTGGACGGCAATCCCGCAGCCCGGCAGATGAATAGTAAGTTCCCAATACAGGACTGCACAGCAGGCGTCAGATGTCACTGAAATCCAGGCCAACTGTCACTTATCCTGGTTGGAACTGACAATGTACTGTCATAAGAGATACTCTAGCACAGATCAGACCCCCATAACAGAGATGTGCCAATCAGAGCCCCCATAGCAGAGATTAGTGCCACTAATAACCCCAAAGTCAAAGATCACTCTCACCCTGAACCCACTTCTCAGCGATCACGATCACTCTGACCCCCCCCCCAGATCACTATCGCTTCAACCCCCCATATCAGATCACTGTCACTCAGAACCTCCATATCAGACATCACTGTCACTCTGACCCCCCCAGATCACTGTCGCTTCAAACCCCCATATCAGACACCACTGTCACTCTGACCCCGCCAGGTCACTATCGATTCAAACCCTCATAGCAGAGATCTCAGTCACTCAGAACCCCCATATCAGACATCACTGTCACTCTGACCCCCCCCCCCCATCACTATCGCTTCAAACCCCCATATCAGGGATCGCTGTCACTCAGAACCCCCATATCAGGGTCACTGTCTCTCAGAACCCCCATATCAGGGATCACTGTCACTCCAACCCCCCAGATCACTATCGCTTCAAACCATCATATTGGAGATTACTGTCACTCAGAACCCCCATATCAGATCACTGTCACTCTGACCCCCCAGATCACTATACTTCAAACCCCCATATCGGAGATCACTGTCACTCAGCACCCCCATACCAGAGACTACTGTCACTCAAAACCCCCATATCAGACATCACTGTCACTCTGACCCCCCAGATCATTATCACTTCAAACCCTCATATCAGAGATCCCTGTCAGAACCCCCATATCAGAGACCTGTCACCCAGAACCCCCATATCAGAGATCACTGACACTTAGAACCCTCATATCAGAGATTTCCACTCAGAACCCCCATATTAGAGATTTCTGTCACTCAACCCCCATATCAAAGATTTCTGTCACTCAGAACCCCATATCAAAGATGACTGTCACTCAGAACCCCCATTTAACTGATCACTCACTCCTAATTCCCATATCAGAGGTGACTGTCACTCTGAGCCCCAATATCAGAGATGAATATCACTCTGAGCCCCCATATCAGATGAATGTCACTTTGATCCCCCATATCAGAGATCACTGTCACTCCGACCCCCTAGATCACTATCGCTTCAAACCCTCTTATCAGAGATTACTGTATGAACCCCCATATCAGAGATCACTGTCACAACCCTCCATATCAGATTTCGCTGTCACTCTGACCCCCCAGATCACTATCACTTCAAACCATCATATCAGAGATCACTGTCACTCAGAACCCCCATATCGGGGATCTGCAACTCAGCACCCCCATATCAGAGATCACTGTCACTCAGCTCCCCCATACCAGAGACTACTGTCACTCAGAACCCCCATATCAGACATCACTGTCACTCTGACCCCCCCCCCCCCCCAGATCATTATCCCTTCAAACCCTCATATCAGAGATCCCTGTCAGAACCCCCATATCAGGGATCTGCAACTCAGCACCCCCAATTCAGAGACCTGTCACTCAGCACCCCCATATCAGAGATCTGTCACTCAGAACCCCCATATCAGAGATCTGTCACTCAGAATCCCCATATCAGAGGGCACTGACACTTAGAACCCTCATATCAGAGATTTCCACTCAGAACCCCATATCAGAGATTTCTGTCACAACCCCCATATCAAAGATTTCTGTCACTCAGAACCCCATATCAAAGATGACTGTCACTCGGAACCCCCATTTAACTGATTACTCCTAATTCCCATATCAGTGATGAATGTCACTCTGAGCCCCCATATCAGAGATCACTGTCCCTCAGAACTCCCATGTCAGAGACTGTGGACACCAGGAACCCCTATATTCGAGAT
This sequence comes from Staurois parvus, assembly GCF_062004578.1. NCBI lineage: Eukaryota > Metazoa > Chordata > Amphibia > Anura > Ranidae > Staurois > Staurois parvus. Next base: position 3,862,045 of record NW_028317996.1, read on the forward strand.
CACTGTCACTCTGAACCCCCATATCAGAGATAACTTCCACTCAGAACCCCCATATATAAGATTACAGCCACTCTGAATTGCATATCAGAGATCCCTGCCATTCAGAACCCCCATAGATCACAGCCACTCATCCTCATGTCAGAAGTCACAGCCACTCAGACCCCCATATCAGAGATCACAGCCTCTTAGAACCCAAAAACAGAGATCTGTTAGAGATTCTGTATACAGCACAGCCCTACAGAACAGACAGTGCACAGTCCACATGTATTTATCTTCTGCTTCACTGCAAACAGGAACTTTATTATAGAGAAGAGACTACAAACCTATAAACACTACCATCTACTGGTTGAAGAATATATCTCTACTTATAACTGATAGTTGCTGCACAAAATACCCCCACTTGTATTCCAACACCCCCACCCAACAACTACTCCTTATGTTAGTCCCATCTCGGTTCCTAGTTCTATCAGTCTGTTTCAGTTCACTAAGAGGTACCTCTGAAAGTGTCCATGTCTGCAGTTCACCTCAAAATGTCGTCTCTTCATCAGCAGCTCTGATCCACTTTTGTTTCTCATGGGTTGGAAGTCTTTGCATCTCATCCCATGAATCTGGCTCTGGTTTTAATGCTGATGGTTCACATTTTGGGCTTTTGCATTCCACAGTTAATATGGAGCTTTCTCAGTTGATTTTTCTGGTGGTTGATTTTGGAGATGGCATGGGATCATAATTTCCTCCCCCCAGTATGTGGTTGGCATATCTGCATCAAAGAGCATGATTGTTCCACTTTTATATAGAGTATAGTTCATTCTTTCTGCAATCCCATTTTGTCCTGGGTTGTATAGTACAGTAGTTTGAAATGTTATGCCATGCTTTCTGAGAATCACCTGTGTATTATCACCTGTATATTCAGTTCCATTGTCTGCACAATACACTTGGCATTTTCCAGATTTGTTGCTTACTTGAGCCAAACACTGTTCAAGTTTCTCTGGTACTTCACTTTTGTTGTGTAACAGATATTGTGAAATAAACCTGGAGTAAGCATCTATAAAAGTGAGAAAATTCCTCTTCTTTGCTGGAGTCAATTTTTCCATTGGACCACAAAGATCTGAATAAATTAAGTCCAGAGGGTTTTTTTTCAGCTCTGCTGTTACTTTGCTTATTTTTATATAGCTGGTGCATTTCACACATCATTTCACATAGACTAATTTTTATTCCACTTGCATAGTCATTCTCAGTTAATTTCTTTATTATGTCAGGACTTCTGTGCCCAAGTCATCTGTGCCATGTGTGAATTCAGTTTGAATGTTTTTCCATTTTGGCAGTATTAACCACTTCATTGCAGTTCAGTTGAACTGTAATTTTAGCCTTTGCAAGTAAGATATCCCCTTTTGTGATGGCTCAACTGTTACCTTGGAAGGTCACTACATTGCCTTGTTTTGTGAGCTTCTTAACCGACAAAGAGCAGTTTCAAGAGCAGGGACTCACAGGTCATTTTTCACAGGTATCTTTCTGGTGAAACTGGGAAATAGGATAGTAAAGAAAACCGTCTTCTATTTCTTCTGATTTAATTATTTGCCAATGAGTTGTGATTTTTTTTTTTCTGGTTTACTCTGGTCAAGGTGAATAAAGAAATTTCTGTCATTTGTCATGTGACTCGTAGCTCCTGAATCAGCACACTATGCCTGCAAAGATGAGGTGCAACCTTTGGATTGAAAAACATATTAATTATCTGAAGAAAAAAATCAGTTTCTTCCTTCACAGTTTTGGCCTTTTGTAGTTTAGTTTGTTTTTGCATTCAAGCTATCCAGATTCTTCAGTCTGCTTTTAAATGGCATTGTTTCTTCCACATAAAGCATGCACATGTTTCTTGTTGTGTGTTACTGTTTTTATTCCTATTTTTCGTCTTTAAAGCACACTTTGCAATAGAAGCACCATTAGTATTAATGCTTTCTGTTTTACACATTTTATATTCATCCATAAGCTTGCCCTTATATCTCAATGTCAGTTTATCATCTGGGTTTGCATCAAGTGCTGTGACAAGCATTTCATAACTTTGTGGTAAACCACTAAGTAATAGTGCTGCAACATGAAAATCTTTTATTTTTTCTCCTATACCTCACAGGCATTCAACCATTTCCAGGGTGTGCCTTGTGTAATCCTGCATATCCTGGTCTTTCATCAGCTTGATTTGGTATAGTTTTCTAATCACGTACAGTGCCCTTTGAAAACATGCACGAGCACGAAACACGCTAGGGAGGAACCCAGCTAGTGACGTCACGCCGCACAGGCCCCGAGGAAGGCCGGCACCCATCTTTGATACTGTTATTCATGCCAGATGTGAGTGCAAATATTCTTGTTTCACCATTGTGCTATACTTTTCAATAAAATACTGCACTATTAGAGATTCCTTTTCTGGCTTGTATTTTACAAGCCCCTAAGGTGGATACCTGCTACTATCATTTTATGCCCATGACTGGTCCATACCATCGGAAAGTAAAAGCCTGCTGATCAACTGATGTGCTGACGTGTGCCAGATGATCCTCTGAGTTACCCTTTCGGATCCAGATGACCAGGAGTGGTTTAATATACTCAAATGCGTGATTTATTGCGCTTTCTGGTTAGTGCAATATACATTAGCTTCCATTCACTGGAGTCATGGAATTCACTTTATATCAATTTTGGACTTTATATTTATATTTTTATTTATTCTTTTGTGACAACTGCACTTTATACGTTATTACCACCATCTAGTATAGCACTCCACAGCGCATTTATTTGTTTTATACGTATATTACGGTATACATATATATATTTATTAGTTTACTATTTCCTTAGCGCTGCATTTGATATTACTGATTTATTGGAAGGATTTGACGTTTACCTTTATGCTAGCAGCTTATTATACCTAGCGCTCGTTTAATTTTTATTCTTTTACCTATTACATACAGTGTCATCTGCCTGCTTGCAGCTTGTTTAGAGTGATAGCCAGCATTCTGATTAAGATCTGTGTTAACAAGCCCATGGAAAAACTGAAGAACATGTTAAAGTGATACTGTAGCAAAAAATGTCTTTCTATCTCCTTGCATTAAGGTAAAAAAAACATTTTCTATTTTCATGCCCCCCTTCTCTGTGTGAAGGGGAAGAGAGGGGAGAATAAAATCCAGCGCTGTGCACATCTGCATCTATTCTCCCCTGTCTTCCTCTTCACACAGCGCTCGAGCAGCAGCAGGAGACAATGACTCCTGCTGCTGTCAATCAAATGCAGTGAGGAGGAAGTGGGGGCAGGGCTAGGTCCCGCTGTGTAAGGCTATGGAGCTCCATAGACAGACAGCTCAGGAGCGTGCATACTGTGTGTCTCCATAGCAAATGGCTTGTTATGGGGGATACACGAAGAACAGTAGGAGCCAAGATCGCCGGTGGGGGACCCAAGAAGAGGAGGATCAGGGCCGCTCTGTGCAATACCACTGCACAGAGCAGGCAAGTACAACATATTTATTATTTTAATAACTTATGTGCAATGTGCTCTTTTGGAACATGCGTTGCATGTACCAAATCAGTACATATGAGTCCTCAACACACATCCACCTTATGCTTTGTTTGCCTTTGTGCAATGAAATGCAGCACAGGTATTTACTGGTATATATGTTGCGATGCTTAGAGGAGTCCCCAAAAGATTTGAATATCCTACTGTGCCCACGTTTCCCATGGTAAAAAGCTTGCATGCTCCTTTTAAAAATGCAGCCGCAGGGAAACCACAAGGTCTTTTTGACCATGTGGTTTCCGGAAGCTGTAAAGGTGCTGTGGGCTGAGATGTGGGTGGGGGGTGCCATTCAGAATTATATCTTGCAAAAGCAGTGAAATTTAGCTGCGGGTGGTTGCTGGAACAAGTGTGCACAGCCTGCAGGCAAGTGTGAATCTCCAAGGAACTAATCCTCGGTGTTGCGTCTCTGGGACAGAAAGCATAGGGAGCACCTCTACCCTCAATCCCCAGCAAAAGGAACACAAAGAAAAACCTGAAAGGAGATTCATCCATTCCCTGCAGTATCCACAACTGTAACAAAATCAAAGTTTTGTTTTTTTTTTCTTTTGTTGCTATAAACCTTAAAAAAGACTTTGCTTTTAAACTGTGTTTGATTTACTCATACACCACCTTAGGCAAATTCTCATAAACACTCTCTAGGAGAGAAAAGAAAATAGGGAAGATCTGATTGATTGATAGGGAGTATTTATTAATGCATCTCTTCAAATATCTAATCTCCTTTATCTTTTTTTCAATACAGGAATTACACCATGATGTATGTGGACCACAAGGAAAAACTTGAAACGAGAACTAAAGAAAATATCTGAACATAAAAGAAAAACTGAATAATGGAGAGCTTATTCTCTGACCAGGATTAACTCTGATGGATCTAATGTTTTTTTTTGTTTTGTTTTTCTTATGTTATATGTGTTCTCAGCAAGTGACAAAAGTGCCAATGGGCATGGAAGACGTTTTCCTAAAACAGCATTAAGCTGTGATGAGAACTATTCTTGCTGTTTTCAGGACAATATGTGGTCTTACAGCTGCTCCCGAATCAAAGCAATAGCAGATTTGCTCTATGGTTTCCTAACAGTGTTATTCCATTAGGTGTTTTGTATCTCAAAGATTTAGCTATGAAATGATAGTGCTTCACATGGTCCAGGATTTTATAATAAACATGGCTGCACACCCTCATGAAAGAGAGAAAACTGACTTTTTCTCTGCACGTTATAAGTTACAAATGGCTGCTTTATAATATATTCTAAGGTTAGCATACCCATTCACTGCATCAAAGACATGCAAATATTTATTTTTTAATGAATTAACATAATGTGACTTGTAATTTTATGACTTGCTCTGATAATACCAGACATGATGTCTTCCCAAGAAAAGAACATTTTTAAGTTTGCAATTTAATAAAAATATTCCTCATTTATATGTTCAACAGACAACCCTGGCTTATCCCCTTCAGGGGAGGAATTGGCCATCAGCGATGTTGGATGTTTTCAGCCAACCAATATTGCCGAACGTTTCTACGTGCTGACCTTCATAAACATAAACATGCGTGCTTGGGTGATCCACGTGTCCATGTTAATAACTTCATCATTTGAAAATAAATCTTTCTGAAGTTTAATTATGAAACCCCTGTATTTGCTGTCTAATTTTTATGGCCAGTTTGATTTATTAAATAATTTAATATGGTAATATAAAGGTTAAATGGTAATATGCAACATCAGCCATCCTATCAACCAATCTTATTTCAGTTTACTGTTAAATGAAAAATTAATTTTGATTGGTTGCTATTGGATACTGCACCTCTATGTTTGCTTTATAACTTGAAATGGTATTAAACACAAAAGCAAACATTTTATTATATTGCAGCTTACCAATTCATAGATGATTCTTTTGGCTTTCTTTCCTCTAAATTCACTTGGTGATTTGTTTGTTGTTTTTCAATAAAGCAAGCTGTCCTGTAGATTTTTAGCACTTAGAAGGTTGAGGCAAACCATTTACCACTGACAGTGGTGTCTACAGTGGTCAACTTTATTTATTTAAAACCTTTACCGAAAAACAAAAAAAATAAATGTTGCTGTAAATTTCTTAAAAGTATATCTAAAAATACCCCCCCCCCCCAGATTAACAATGCTGCTGTCCAATGGTATGTCTGTTGCTCCTTCATCCACAGTGTAGGCACCCTAAGACAGAAGTTTTGTTACTGGCCAGATCACCAGATGAAAGCAGGGGGGAAAAAAATTTAAAAAAAGGAAAACGTGCAGCCACCAAATCAAACAATTAGAAAGATGCAATATATTACATTTTACGTTTTGGGTTTAATACCGTTTAAAGGATAAGTTCACCTTTTGGGAAAAATAATAAATTCCCATATTTTTGCAGGAAAAAAGACGTGCATTTATTGTTTTTTCCCACAGGAGCCTGTAAAGCATTGCACCCATGATCAACGGATCATGGGTGCAATGTCAGGCTCCTGCAAACAAGTCCTACAGCTTTCAGCTCGTACCTTTCTACAAGCTTTCTGCTTGAAAGTTGCAGGGCTTTGAACGACAAGCGTGCTCATCAGTGCCCTCGCAGTTCAATAAGGACTAAAGGCCGTCTGCCACGTTGGCAGCTATTTGCTCATCAAATATACACAAAATAAGTTACATTTACATGTATTTGTTTTCTAGCAGGCTTTTCTCGCTTTTTCTACTGTTAGCGCCTACTCACTCAAAGTTGCTTGGCAAAAATAGCATTTAGGGGAATCTAGCAAATTACAAGCCACTTAAAGTGATTATAAAGGTAATTAAAAAAAAATAACAACAAACATGTTATACTTACCTGCTCTGTGCAATGGTTTTGCAGCCCCGATCCTCTTCTCGGGGCCCCTGCCAGCCCTTCTGGCTCCTCCCCCCTGCTAACTGCCCTTTATAACAAGCCATTTACTCTGGGGGCATTTGTGTGTGTGCTTGCTCCTGAGCCAGCTCTGTGTATCCATTCACACATAGAACCAGCTCGGCCCTGTCCCCTCGCCTCTCCTTATTGTCTGTGTTTGACAGTAGCAGGAGCCAAAGGCTTCCAATGCTGCCTCTCTGTCCAATGAAATCTGGGAGAGCCCCTGCTCTCATGCACATGGCTGGATCTCGACCAGGCTCAGGTAAGTAAAAGGAGAGCTAGAGTAAAAGCTGCTTGCTGAAAGTTTTTTTACCTTCATGCACAAAATACATGAAGGAAATAAAACCTCTGACTTTTAGAACCACTTCATGCACTATTTTTTTTTCAGAATAAAAAATGGACTCTAGTGTGTCTTCCAGTTGGGAAAAAAGCCCCATACCAACAGTCAAACAAAGAGCTCCACCACAAACCAGTAACTTTGTTTCGGCTTTATGCCAATAAATTGACCAACCTGTATAAATTATATTGAGCTCCAAAGGTCCAGTGTGCTGGTTCACGTGTTTGGGATTGTTGCAGGTTTCTTCCACTCATTGTATCAGTGAGAATTCTTTCCACAAACATGAGCCGAACGTGATGATGATTTGTCACTGTACATTGGTTGTGGAGTGCATTTGGCTGGGTTCACACTGTTGTGGTGTGTTAACGCACTTGTGTCATGCTGCACATTACCATGTATTGCATTAAGGTAGCCTATTCACTTGAATGGGTTGCCTAAAGGACCAAATAAGGTGCATGCACTATTCCTTGTAATTCGGTGCACTGCACGATAGTAGCGTATTCTCGTGTGTTGTGATGCCATTAGGAATGAACGGCACCGCAATGCAACAACACGCATAATGTGCTTTGCCTCAATGCATACGTGTGAATCCAACTAAACCATGCATTATGGTGCACTGCATTACAAAAAATAGTGCGTGTACTTTTGGTGCATTAGGCAGTCCATTCAAATAATGGTTGTTACTTAAGGAGGCATTTCACCCCCAGAATATTTGCCTCCTGGGCTGCCATCTTTAAGCATGTGCACATGCAAAGTTGCAGGTCTCTACCAGGTATTCAAGACCTATCAGAGACTCGTGGCATGTCTGATCACATGGTGGGTTCTGGTATTTGGGACCATGCACAGATTTGCAGCATCTGTGCACATGGGTAGGAATCTCCCATGTGTCTGCAAACATGCCACAGATCTCTGCCCGATCCTAAATACCTGGCAGAGACCTGCGGTACATTTGTGCATCATGAGTAAAAATGCTGCCTTCGGGGATAAGATGTGGTAATCCCAGGAGGCATTGCTACAGAATTCTCACCTAGGTGTGGAATCTGGATGTGGTGCAGCACAAAAGAGGTACTGTTCTGTTAAAAAATAAAGATTTTACAATTTTGTAAGAGGGAGGGGGTAAGAACCAGTAGATAAATAGTTTTTGTAATAGGTGAAGATCTGCTTAAGCACGCAAAACAGCGTGCAATCAACCTAAAAAGTGATTAAGTATGATTTCAACAAACAGGTTGCCTTGTTAGTCTACACTCTAAAGTAAATGATTGATTTTTGGCTATAATGAATAACATTTATTATGTTTACAACCTAGTGTCTGCACTTCTAAAATGACAAGTGTGAACATGTTACGAGTTTAAAAAGGCTGCAGTGGGGCAGATACTACTACCCCCACCATTTATCTACTAATGTGAATGCAAAATATAAAACAAATGTATATTTTTAGGCATAACTGTGTTATATTTTTTCACCTATAAAGTATTTTAACCAATCTTAAAGCTGCAATGGCCTTATTTTAAGAGTGCAGAGAACATACAGAATACGTTTAGCAGTCAACAATAAACCATGTTTCTGACTCCAATGAACTGCTGAAAGGTAATATTTGGTTGTCACTGATTATTGTTCACTGCACTTTGATTATTATGATATATTCATTGTAAATTCAGCTCTTGGTATCCCTCAAAACTGTTTCAAACCTATGCCAGTTATTTATTTGTTAAAACTAGTCTCTTTAATAAAAATGTTATGTAAAAAGCAGCATGTTTTTTTTTTTTTTTTTTGCTTTTGTACAGCCTCCAAAAGTGCTGCTGAACTATTACTTATTTTACGGTTTAAATGATGAATTCTGTGGTTGTTGAGGTGCAAGTGCCCATTGGGGAAGTGCTATACATGACACTTTTAAAACTGAACTCCTGCTTTCTGTCATTTTAAAATAGTTTGATAGGACCATGCTGGTTCAAATGAACGGTTTACTTTACTAACACATGAAGTGGCTGTGAATTTTGTCTAAACTGTATTTAGCATCAGCTACCTACAGTATACAGTGCTGTGTTCCAGCAGCGGGACAAGGATTTCCCATCCTACTCCCGGAACAAAATCCATTCACAGGAAGCCTTGTACTTTCTGAATGGGTACAAGGCTTCCTTTAAATATAGTACAATATCCCTGCACTGCTGTGCACAGATCCGCCACCTAATTTAAATATATTACGAGAGTTGGCTAGCACTCAGTGTGATTCACATAATCAAAAGCAATACAAAAGTAGCACTCTCTGAAATTCAAATAAAATGGAATTAAATGCTAAAGCATTTTTAATAAATTGATACATTAATGTCGAAATCTTCACTGAGAATAAATATATAAAAAAATGAATATACAGAATATAAATATATATATATATATATATACAATGCTCAGCATAAATGAGTACACCCCAACAGATTTGTCAGAAAACCTTTACTTTCCTTTCAGAATGAACATTTTCTATGGGACACTATACTACAAAATACTCCCACCAATGTGGGCCATTGATTGCAGACAAGATTGGTTAATTTGCACACACAAAAAAGTATTTTTCCTAACAAATTCCTTGAAGACCATGTTGCAAAAATGTATATACTGCAATGAAAGTCTTAGCAAAGATACATTTTAGACAAAATCTTAATGAACAAGAATTCAACTACAGGTGAGTCTAATTATTCATTAAACAGGTGTCTGGCAGACAGTTGATTAAAAAAGGGCATTGCTTAACTACTTGCCTACTGGGCACTCCCCCCGCCCAGGCCAATTTTCAGCTTTCAGTGCTGTCACACGTTGACAATTATGCGGTCATGCAACATTGTACACATATGACATTTTTATAATTTTTTTCACATGGGTGCATGCTGCTGGGGGCGTGCAGGAGGTGTGGTCTGGGAGGACGTCCTCTCAGAACTAGAGAATGCTCTGTAGCCATCCTTCGGCTATAGCGCGGTTGGGAAGTGGTTAACCACTTGCCCTCAAGAGGATTTAACCCCCCTTCCTGATCAGGCCATTTTTTGAGATATGGCGCTGAGTTACTTTAAGTGACAATTGCACGGTCATGCAATGCTGCACCCAAATTAAATTTATGGGGTTTTTTCACACAAATAGAGCTTTCTTTCGGTGGTATTTGATCGCCTCTGTGTTTTTAATTTTTTTATACTATAAACAATATAGACAATTTTGAAAAAAAAAATATTTTTGAGTTTTTGCTGTAAAACATCCAGTAAAAAAAAAATGTAAAAATCTAATTTCATCATAAATTTAGGCCAAGATGTATTCTGCTACCTGTCTTTGCTAAAAAAAAGTCCCAATACATCTAAATTAATTGGTTTACGTGAAAGTTATAGTGTCTACAAATGGCGGTATATATACTGGAATTTTAAAAAAATTGTTATACTAGTAATGGCAGCAATCAGTGACTTCTAGCTGGACTGCGGTGGGCATTCTGACACTGAGGGGGGACTGACTAACTGCCACTGACATCTAAATGACAGTAATACTGTGATCAATGCTAATAAAAAGCACTGACACTGTACTAATGACACTGGGCAGGAAGGGGTTAGCATCTGGGGTGATCAAAGGGTTAACTGTGTGCTGTGTTGTGTTTTACTAGGGAGACAAGCTGCTTTGTATTGCACTGCTGTGCTGTTGTTTACACACAGACCTCTCCCCTTTCACTGTTTCTCGGCGATCACCGGGTGCTGGCGGGGAATCTCCAGCTGGGACCCGGTGAGCGGCATCTGTAGCCGCCAATGGCGGCGTGGGTAGGGCAGCCCAGGTCCTCTACTCGGAAATGCAAAATCACATATATATACACACGTGATTTTGCGCAGCCCTGCCGCCCTGTAGCAGTAGTTCTGCTATAGGGTGGTGGGGAAGCAGTTAAAAAAGAAAACCCCTTCCCATGTCAGCAATGGCACCACATGGAAGAGAAATGTCATAAAGCCTGAGAAAGAAAATTTCTTTACACAAGAAAGGTGAAGGCTACAAAATGGTCAGCAAAGCTTACTTATCGGTCAGAATAAGCGATAAAAAAAATTTACAGAGATGGAACTGCAACCATCTCACAGAGCCAACCAGGCCATTAACACCTCGACAGGAGGCTCCTCTGGTGAGAAAGGTTGAAGGAAAGGGCCATGCAAGTTCACTGCAGTTAGCTGAAGAAGTAGAAACCCAAACTGGGGTGATTTTCTTGTGACGCAATACGGCATACACTGCAGAGGAATGGCATTGGTGTCGTCCATGAAGGAAGCCTCTCCAAAAGCCCATGCACAAAAAAGCCCACCTAGAATTTGCCAGGACCCATGCTGAAAAAGAAAAAGATTACAGGGACACTGTACTCTGGAGTGATGAGACCATGGTAAATGTTTTTGGAACTGATGGCTTCAAAACTGTATGGCGTAGCAAAGATGAGGAGTACAAAGAAAAATGCATGGTGCCTACAGTGAAACATGGTGGTGGCAATATCCTTCTGTTGGGCTACATGAGTGCTGCTGGTGTTGGGGAGCTGCATTTCAATGATGGTATCATGAATACACAGTTGTACTGCTCTATATTGAAAAAGAAGATGCTACCATCACTCCGTGCCTTGATTGTCGTTGTTATGATCCGCCAGGTGGTGCCTCAGGCTGCCAACTGACAGACCTACCCAGAGCGTGGGGTCTAAGCCCGGGCTGTGCTTTCACCAGGGCCCCTGATGGTGGGGATGGACTTGAAACAGTCCCGGGCCAGGTCACGACCTCTGAGCAGGCCCACCAGTGGCTGAGGAGACCTCCGGGAACGTATGCAGGTACCGGGAGAGCCAGATGTGAAGAGGATGGCGGCCCCAGCAGGGTGGTAACGGATCGTGGTCCCGTGGGGGTAAGCGGGGTACAGAATTGGCGGGCAAAGAGTAGTCGGGTCACACGCAGGGTCAGAGGGTAAGTCAGTCCGTAGAATGGTCAGGGCAATCCGGGTCAATCACAGGAGCAGGCAGAGTAGTCAGGGCAATCCGGGTCAATCACAGGAGCAGGCAGCGTAGTCAGGGCAATCCGGGTCAATCACAGGGGCAGGCAGCGTAGTCATGGTCAATCAGGGTCACTAGACGGGTGCAGGAACTCAGAATCACAGATAGACCTTGCGGCAATCGATGACAGTGCAGGGCATCTTTAAATAGTGCGCCCTGCACTGTCATTGGCCGGCTAGGACGCGCCCCCGGCTGTCATTGGACGCCTGAGGCGCGCCCGCGGCTCCTACTGCGCATGCGCAGAGTCCTGTCAGCCGCGGCTCGCCGGGACCTAGTGCCTGTGTCCTGGCGTGATCTGCCGCCAGTGCGCATGCGTGGGGGAAGGCGCCGCGATCCCTGACATTGCCCCCCCAATGGGCACCCTCCGGGAGCCCCACTGATCTCTCCACCGCGGGTGACTACGAAAAAACTCCCGGATGAGCCGGGGTGCGTGAACGTTCTGGGTGGGTTCCCATGAGTTCTCCTCAGGGCCATAACCCTTCCATTTTATCAGGAACTGTGTCTGGCCCCCCCTCTTTCGGCAACTGAGGATAGTCTCCACTTCATATTCCTCCTGGTCACCTATGGTGACTGCCTCGGGAGGTCTGGATTCACGGTCCGGGAAGGGATCCGGTCTGGACGGCTTCAGGAGAGACACATGGAACACAGGATGTATCTTGAAGGTTCGCGGAAGCTCGAGTTCGTAGGCCACTTCGTTGACTACTCGTTTTACCGAAAATGGGCCAATGTACTTGGGTCCCAGCTTCCCTGAAGGACACAGCATCTTCAAGTTGGTCGTTGCCAGCCAAACCTGATCCCCTGGTTGAAGCAGTAACTCTCCTCTTCTTTTCCTGTCGAGCGCCCTTTTACTGTCCTCTTGGGCTTCCTGAATCGTTTTGTTATTGACAGAAAAGAAGTTCAAGATGTCTTGAGACGCCGGTACCGGATTTTCAGGCATCAGATCAGGGAAGAATGTGGGATGATACCCGTAATTGGAAAAGAACGGGGATTGACCCGTAGCTGAGTGATTCGAGTTGTTGCACGAGAATTCTGCGGAAGGCAACAATGTCAGCCAGTCATCCTGAAGGTAGGATGTGTAGCATCGTAAGTACTGTTCCAGCGTTTGGTTGGTCCTCTCGGTTTGGCCGTTGGTCTGTGGATGGTAGGCGGATGAAAGCGACAGCTTGATTCCCAGCGCTTTACACAAGGCGTTCCAGAACCTGGAGGTGAATTGGACTCCCCGATCTGACACTATATCTTCGGGAACCCCATGAAGCCTCACTACTTCCTTAACGAAGATCCGTGCCGTTTCTGGTGCCAATGGGGTCTTCTCCAGGGGTACGAAATGTGCCATCTTTGAGAAGCGGTCGACGATCACCATTATTGCTGTGTAGCCTTGGGATGGTGGGAGTTCGACCACAAAATCCATGGCTATCATCTGCCAGGCCCGTTTGGGTATAGGTAATGGACGTAACAATCCTAATGCCCTGCTCCTGGAGGGCTTGTTCCTTTGACAGGTGGGACAGGTCTGGACGTAACGCTCGCAATCCTTGATCATATCCGGCCACCAGAATGAGCGCCGTAGTAGTTCCAGAGTTTTCATAACCCCGAAGTGACCCGCCATTGGATGGTCGTGGCAGTGCCCTAGGACCAAGGTTCGCACTTCTTCTGGGACCATGATCCGGTCTTCCTTCCAAAACAGCCCACCGTGGTTCTGGAGGGGTGACCCAGACGGAACTGGTAGTCCTACAGAAGCATCAAGAAGTCGGGAGCGAAGTTCTGTTTGTAGAGCGAGGAAGCTTCCGGAAGGTAAGATGGTGTCAGGTACCACTGCGTCGTCGGGGTCCTCAAACATGCGGGACAGAGCGTCTGGTTTTGTATTCTTAGTACCGGGTCAGTACGTTATATGGAATGTAAATCGAGAAAAGAAAAGAGCCCATCTCGCCTGGCGAGGTCTCAGTCGTTTTGCCGTTCTTAAATATTCAAGGTTTTTGTGATCTGTGAATATTAGGATTGGGTGTGTGGCTCCTTCCAGTAAATACCTCCATTCTTCTAGAGCGGATTTAATGGCCAGGAGCTCCCAATCTCCAATGTCATAGTTACGTTCCGCCGGTGTCAACTCCCTGGAGAAGAACGCCACAGGGTGCAGTAGTTCCTTGGTACCATTCCTTTGGGACAGCACCGCTCCTACCGCGTTTTCGGAGGCGTCCACTTCCAAAACATATGGGAGAGAAGAATCCGGATGGCAGAGAATGGGAGCAGAGGTGAACAATTTCTTGAGCTTTTCGAATGCCATTTGAGCTTCGGGAGTCCACTTAAAGCGGACCCCTTGTTTCGTCAGTTGCGTGATGGGGGAGACCAGACCGGAGAAGTTCCTAACAAACTTTCTATAAAAGTTAGAAAAGCCGATGAAACGCTGTACCCGCTTTTTGTCGGCGGGTATTGGCCAATCTAAGATCGCCGTGACTTTCTAGGGATCCATCGCGACCCCCGTGGAAGAGAGAACCAGTCCCAAGAACGTGATTTCGCGCTGTTCGAAACAGCACTTTTCTGCCTTAGCGTATAGCCGGTGTTGACGCAACCGTTCTAATACACGTGACCTCGATGAACCTCCAGTGATGGGGAAAAAATTAGGATGTCATCCAAATAAACCACCACGAAAACATCGAGGAAATCACGAAAAACATCGTTGATAAAGTGCTGGAAGGTTGCCGGTGCGTTACAGAGCCCAAACGGCATCACCAAATACTCATAGTGGCCGAATCTCGTACGGAAAGCCGTCTTCCACTCATCCCCCTCCCTGATACGAACAAGGTTATAGGCCCCCCGCAGGTCTAATTTAGTAAATATCATTGCTGATCTCAATCTCTGGAGGAGCTCGGGGACTAGGGGTAAGGGATAACGATTCTTTACCGTTATTTTGTTCAGATCACGGTAGTCTATGCAGGGCCGTAACGATTTGTCCTTCTTCTCTACGAAGAACAGCCTGGCCCCGGCTGGGGATGTGGATGGACGAATAAATCCCTTCCGAAGGTTTTCGTCAATATATTCCCTCAGTACTCCCGATTCCGTTTCAGACAAAGGAAAGATACGGCCGAACGAGATTTCAGATCCGGGTAGGAGGTCTATGGGGCAATCGTAGGAACGGTGCGGAGGAAGAATGTCAGCTCCTCGCTTACTGAAAACGTCTAAGAAGTCATGGTAGGCCGGAGGAATAACCTGGGATAGATTGGTGTCGCCATCCAAGCACAGGAGGAACCGGGGAACCACGGATCCTGTGACGTGGCAGTGACTCAAACAGTAAGGTGACCGAAATTGAATTGTTCCCTTTTCCCAATCTGGGGGTTATGGGCCCGCAGCCAAGGGAGCCCCAGAATGACTGGAAAAAGGGGAGATGCGATGGCATCCAAATGGAGGAACTCCTGGTGATGGTCTACCATTGTGGTGAAAATGGGTGGTGTCTCCTGGTCCACCACCCCTGATTTTATACTGGACCCATCTGCCAAGAAGATGTTGAGCCCCCTTTCTTTGGTCTGGAGAGGGATTTTTTGCCGGTGGGCAAAAGTCAGATCGATAAAACAACTACAGGATCCTGAGTCAACGATTGCGGTCACCGACAATGTTCCTCCGGGGAGCTGTAAAGACACAGGTATGGCCAGGTAACTTGACTGATCATCCCTTCCTGCAGGTAAAGTAAAAGAAAAGGACGTGGACTTATTCATTTTTGCAGGACAGCAGCGCACCTGGTGACCAGCTTCCCCGCAGTACAGACATAGGTTCTGTGATCGTCTCCTCTGACGTTCCTCGACCGATAAGTGGGAACGGGCCAGTCCCAGTTGCATGGGTTCCAGGTTGTCCCCTGATTCCGTGCTTCGCGGATGGTTCCCTGGGGCTGGAGCTGTGTCTCTCGGTGGAATCCATGCCACCCTTTGACCCTGGCTGCTCCTTTCCAGCCGACGTTCCCTTAGTCTACGGTCAATTTGAATGGCCAACTCAATCAGTTTTTCCAGGGAGTCAGGTAGGCCTACTCGTGCTAGTTCGTCTTTGAGAGACTCAGACAGCCCGATGCGGAACTGGTGACATAAGGCCGCATCGTTCCATCTGGTGTCTCCCATGCAACGCCTAAAATCGGACGCGTATTCTTCGGCTGTCCGGCGGCCTTGCCGTAGAGAGTATAGGGTAGCCTCTGCGGAAGCAGCCCGCTGAGGGTCGTCATACAAAACAGCCATGGCCTGAAAGAACTCGGTCACGGAGTCAAGATGGGGGTCGTGCTTCTCCATCAGACGGTGAGCCCAATCCTGGGGCTCATCCTGAAGAAGAGAGACTATAAACCCCACCTTGACGGTCTCGGTGGTGAACGTGCGGGGCTGCAAGTCGAAATACAGGGTGCAAGTGTTCCGGAAGGCTCGGAAGCGGCTCCGGTCACCACGGAATCGTTCCGGCAGGGGAACACGGGGTTCAGGAGCTAGGGATGTGGCAACCGCTCCGGATGCCGGGGTAGCGGGAGGTTCTGCAGATGGAGGACTCTGAGCAGGGGGAGTCAGGGGGGCTAACGACTCCATGCGGTCCTCCAGTCGGGCGCAGCGACTGTGGAAATTCTGGAAAGCCTGGGTCAAAGTTGCCAGGTGCTGGCAAATATCCTCTAGGGACGCCGGTCCACTTCCTGGCTCTGTCATGGCCGCAAGGTACTGTTATGATCCGCCAGGTGGTGCCTCAGGCTGCCAACTGACAGACCTACCCAGAGCGTGGGGTCTAAGCCCGGGCTGTGCTTTCACCAGGGCCCCTGATGGTGGGGATGGACTTGAAACAGTCCCGGGCCAGGTCACGAACTCTGAGCAGGCCCACCAGTGACTGAGGAGACCTCCGGGAACGTATGCAGGTACCGGGAGAGCCAGATGTGAAGAGGATGGCGGCCCCAGCAGGGTGGTAACGGATCGTTGTCCCGTGGGGGTAAGCGGGGTACAGAATCGGCGGGCAAAGAGTAGTCGGGTCACACGCAGGGTCAGCAGGGTAAGTCAGTCCGTAGAATGGTCAGGGCAATCCGGGTCAATCACAGGAGCAGGCAGAGTAGTCAGGGCAATCCGGGTCAATCACAGGAGCAGGCAGCGTAGTCAGGGCAATCCGGGTCAATCACAGGGGCAGGCAGCGTAGTCAGGGTCAATCAGGGTCACTAGACGGGTGCAGGAACTCAGAATCACAGATAGACCTTGCGGCAATCTGTGACAGTGCAGGGCATCTTTAAATAGTGCGCCCTGCACTGTCATTGGCCGGCTAGGACGCGCCCCCGGCTGTCATTGGACGCCTGAGGTGCGCCCGCGGCTCCTACTGCGCATGCGCGGCGTCCTGTCAGCCGCGGCTCGCCGGGACCTAGTGCCTGTGTCCTGGCGTGATCTGCCGCCAGTGCGCATGCGTGGGGGAAGGCGCCGCGATCCCTGACAGTCGTGCACTTTTCCAACATGATAATCATCCAAAACACACAGCTAAGGCTACTGTTGCATTTCTGAAGAAGAATAGGGTGAAAGTGCTTCAGTATCCAAGTATGTCTCCTGATCTGAACCCAATCGAACACCTATAGGGAATTCTGCAGAGACAAGTTGAGCATCACTCTCCATCCACCATCCAGGCTCTAAAAGAGGTTGTTCTTGAAGAATGGAAAAAGATAGATGCTGCAATATGTCACCAACTTGTTCATTCCATGCCTAGAAGACTTGATGCTGTCCTTACAAATCATGGAGGGCATACAAAATACTAGATGTAGTAGTTTTTGTTTCGGGGTGTATTAATTTTTTGCATCACTTTATTTGAGTAAAATTGAAGATTTTGTAATCTAAGTTATATTAATAACCTTACTTTCATGTAATGAGCTAAACAAATGTTCTATGAAACTCAGTTCTGTAAAAATTTTGGAAATTGTTCTTGTGTTCATTGAGATATTGATTAAAATCTTACTTTTCAAAAGGGTATACTCATATATGCTGAGCACTGTATGTGTGTGTATATGTGTGTGTTTGTGTGTATAAATATGCAACCATCAAGTACCACTTGGATATACAGTGGGGCAAAAAAGTATTTTGTCAGCCACCAATTGTGCAATTGCTCCCACTTAAAAAGATAAGAGAGGCCTGTAATTGGCATCATAGGTAGACCTCAACTATAAGAGACAAAATGAGAAAAAAAATCCAGACAATCACATTGGCTGATTTGGAAAGAATTTATTTGCAAATGATGGTGGAAAATAAGTATTTGGTCAATATCAAAAGTTCATCTCAATACTTTGTTATGTATCCTTTGTTGGCAATGACAGAGGTCAAACGTTTCCTGTAAGTCTTCACAAGGTTGGCACACACTGTTGCTGGTATGTTGGCACATTCCTCCATGCAGATCTCCTCTAGAGCAGTGATGTTTTGGGGCTGTCACTCGGCAACACAGACTTTCAACTCCCTCCAAAGGTTTTCTATGGGGTTGAGATCTGGAGACTGGCTAGGCCACACCAGGACCTTGAAATGCTTTTTACGAAGCCACCCCTTTGTTGCCCGGGCAGTACGTTTGGGATCATTGTCATGTTGGAAGACCCAGCCACGTTTCATCTTCAATGCCCTTGCTGATGGAAGGAGGTTTGCAGTCAAAATCTCACGATACATGGCCCCATTCATTCTGTCCTGTACATAGATCAGTCGTCCTGGTCCCTTTGTGGAGAAACAGCCCCAAAGCATGATGTTGCCACCCCCATGCTTCACAGTAGGTATGGTGTTCTTTGGATACAACTCAGCATTCTCTCTCCTCCAAACATGACGAGTTGTGTTTCTACCAAACAGTTCTATTTTGGTTTCATCTGACCATATGACATTCTCCCAATCCTCTTCTGGATCATCCAAATGCTCTCTAGCAAACTTCAGACGGGCCCGGGCATGTACTGGCTTAAGCAGGGGGACACGTCTGGCACTGCAGGATCTGAGTTCCTGGCGGCGTAGTGTGTTACTGATGGTAGCCTTTGTTACGTTGGTCCCAGCTCTCTGCAGATCATTCTCTAGGTCCTCCGTGTGGTCCTGGGATTTATGCTCACAGTTCTTGTGATCCTTTTGACCCCACGGGGTGAGATCTTGCGTGGAGCCCCAGGGAGATTATCAGTGGTCTTGTATGTCTTCCATTTTCTAATTATTGCTCCCACAGTTGATTTGTTCACACCAAGCTGCTTGCCTATTGCAGATTCAGTCTTCCCAGCCTGGTGCAGGTCTACAATTTTGTTTCTGGTGTCCTTCAACAGCTCTTTGGTCTTCACCATAGTGGAGTTTGGAGTGTGACTGTTTGAGGTTGTGGACAGGTGTCTTTTATACTGATAACAAGTGCGAACAGGTGCCATTGATACAGGTAATGAGTGCAGGACAGAGGAGCCTCTTAACCACTTGACGCCTGGCCTATGGCCAAATGGCGTCCGCAAAAGTGCATTACCTTTCCGGGAGGACGCCACATGCCCCATCACAGCAGGTCACATGACAGTTGTATACAATGGATGGCTTCATTCATGCCATCCATTGTATACTACTGCCTAACTGTGAATGGTCACAGCTAATCACATGCACATGTCATGTGATTAGCTGTGGCCAAATCACAGCTAAGCACAACAAAAAAAAACCCCTAAATGAATCGATGTCATTCAGGTAAATGCTTGCTTATAGCAAAGTAATTCTTTGCTATAAGCAAATTGTGTAAAAAAAAAAAATACTGATCACTTCCCCAAAGTAGTACAATGTTACTATGGTAACATTGTACTACTTTGGACATAGTGAAATATGACAAAACAATCTTAAAAAAAAGAAAAAAAATTTAATAAAAAATTTAAAATAAAAAAAAAATATATATTTTTTTTTTTCACACTGTCACCAGTCAGTGTCCCTGATGACCGCCATGCCAGTTATATGATGACGCTGTACTGCACTGGTGACAATATGTAAAAAACAAATAGTGAAAATAATTTTTTTTATTTTTTCATTTTCCGAAAAATTATGACAAAAAAAATACGACTTCAAAAAACTCGCCATTCCTCTTATGAAGTACGTCGGACTGTCTACTCTGCAAAAAGTGGTCATTTGGGGGATATCTGTACTATTCTGACATTCTTGGACCTCAAGAAATTAGATTGGCTGTCAGTACTTCAGGATTGATCAATATTCAGATCTATACCATAGTTTGTGAACTCTATAACTTTCCTACAAACTAAAAAATACATCCTAATTTGGGTTATTTTCACCAAAGACATGTAGTAGAATACATCTCGGCCTAAATTTATGAAGAACAATTATTTATTTGCAAACTTTTATAACAGAAACAAAGAAAACTTGTTTTTTTTTTTTAATTTTCGGTCTTTTTTGTTAATTTAGCAAAAAATAAAAACCCCAGCGATGATTAAATACCACCAAAAGAAAGCTCTAGTTGTGTGAAGAAAATGATAAAATTTTAGTTTGGGTACAATGTTGTATGACCGCGCAATTGTCATTCAAAGTGTGAGAGCGCTGAAACCTGAAAAATGACCTGGGCAGGAAGGTGTAAAATTGCACGGTATTGAATTGGTTAAAGAAGAAGGTACAGCTCTGTGAGAGCCAGAAATCTTGCTTGTTTGTAGGTGACCAAATACTTATTTTCCACCCTAATTTGCAAATAAATTCTTTCCAAATAGCCAATGTGATTGTCTGTCTGGATTTTTTTTCTCATTTTGTCTCTCATAGTTGAGGTCTACCTATGATGCCAATTACAGGCCTCTCTCATCTTTTTAAGTGGGAGAACTTGCACAATTGGTGGCTGACTAAATACTTTTTTGCCCCACTGTACAATAATGTCCACCATTGGTTACACGGCGTGGCATAGATAGCTTACTGACATATATGAACGCTTGTTAAAGCAGTAGTAAAGTACGCTTTTTGACTTACAGTGGATATCAAAAGTCTACACACCCCTGTTAAAATGTTAGGTTTCTTTGATGTCAAAAAATGAGACAAAGATAAATAATTTCAGAACCTTTTCCATCTTTAATGTAACCTACAAACTGTACAACTCAATTGAAAAACAAACTGAAAACTTTTAGGGGGGGGGAGTAAACATAAAAAAACTAAAATAATGTGATTGCATAATTGTGCACACCCTCTTATAGATTTTCAATCAGATTCAGGTCTGGCCTCTGGCTGGCTGGCAAAACTTTAATCTTCTTCTGGTGAATTCCTTTGTTGATTTGATGTATGCTTTGGGTCGTTGTAATGCTGAAAGATGAAGTTTCTCTTCATTTTCAGCTTTCTAGCAGAAGCCTGAAGGTTTTGTGTTAATATTGACTGGTATTTGGAACTGTTCATAATTCCCTCTACCTTGACTAAGGCCCCAGTTCCAGCTGAAGAAAAATAGCCCCAAAGTATGATGCTGCCACTACCATGCTTCACTGTGGGTATGGTGTTGTTTTTGCGCCAAACCTTAGAATTATGGCCAAAAAGTTCAAAGTTGGTTTCATCAGACTATAACACATTTTCCCATATGCTTTTGGGAGACTTCAGATTTAAATTTAGCTGGGCTTGGATGTTTTTCTTCGTAAGAAAAGGCTTCCGTCTTGCCACTCTACCCTATAGACCAGATATATGAAGAATATGGGAGATTGTCACATGTACCAAACATCCAGTACTTGCCAGATATTCCTGCAGCTCCTTTAATGTTTCTGTAGGCCTCTTGGTAGCCTCCCAGACCAGTTTTCTTGTCTTTTCATCAATTGTGGAGGGACATCCAGTTCTTGATAATGTCACTGTTACACCATATTTTCTCCACTTGATGATGACTGTCTTCACTGTGTTCCATGGTATATCTAAAGCCTTGTAAAATGTTTTGTACCCTTCTCCTGACTGATACCTTTTAACAATGAGATCCCTCTCTGCGGACCATTGCTTTTGCTGTAGGATGTGACTAAGAAAATGTCAGAAAAGACCTACTAGAACAGCTGCACTTAATCTGGGGTTAATTAGAGGCACTTTCAATGATAGCAGGTGTGTACTGACTCCTATTTAACATGATTTTGAATGTGATTGCTTACTTGCTTACTGAACACAGCTACATCCCCTGTTATAAGAGGATGTGCACAATTATGCAATCATATTATTTTAATTTTTTATGTTTACTCCCCCCCCTAAATGTTTTCAGTTTGTTTTTCAATTGAGTTGTACAGTTTATAGGTCACATTAAAGGTGGAAAAAGTTCTGAAATGATTTATATTTGTCTAATTTTTTGTACATCACAGAAACCTGACATTTTAACAGTGGCGTGTAGACTTTTTATATCCACTGTATACCTACAGGTAAGCCTATAACAAGGCTTACTTGAATGTATAGTAAATATCTCCTAAATATGCACCATTTAGGAGATATTTACTTTAGTAGCAGCCAGTGACATCACTGCACTACGCTCTGAAAAGGCAGTGCCGTCCATTCAGAGCTCTGTGCCATGTCCCGACTCCTGAGTGCTTACGTGATTCAAATGGCCAAAGCCTGGAAGACCCGGCAGCGGTGACAGCGCACCGCTAGAGGGGTTCATTTTACGGTAAGTCTGTCTTAATGTGCTAGTATGTGATTATGACATTATCCTGCAGGGACCCAATTTTTTTTACTTTTTTTTACGGTTTGCTACCACTTTAATGCTCCCATACATGTGAGTCATTTTAATCTTCATTTATTTTAATAAAATGGAAATGATGAGCACTATGGAGTGTTTTATATATTTCCTTTGAGCTACATTAAAAACTTTGTGGAGGTGTTCACAGGAGTGGCAGAATGGGTAGTGCATTTATATCCAGTGTCTTGATACCGGATGTCCCCTGGTGTAGATCCACCTAAAATCATGATGCCCACTGCAGATCTGAAAAAAAAGTCTCCTTTACTGACGAAGGCTCCCATCATCTGAAAGCCCACCCACCTAACAGTTCTTAAATAAATAAAGGGCAGGGCCATCCGGCAATGTCACTGGGTGACCACGTCCGTTATAATGTTAAGAACTACGGGGTATTTACTGAACGTTTTTGCTATTTGCGGTAAATACTGCATACTAGCAATTGTTAATTGACATTTTGCGTAAAATCTTTTTGACAAAACCTTACTCTTGGCTCCTCCTGGAAAATTGATAATTCTAATGTGCATTGGAGACCCTACTAGGAAATATAAAAAACAATTAGAGCAGCTGTTGAGGAAAGAAGCCAAATGTAAGGTTTTAAATAAAAAAAGAAGCCACATTTTTGAACATTAAAGCCCCTAAGAAACCAGTAATTTACCAGATCCCAAAGATTCATAAAGATGAAACTAACCCCCCAGGCTGACCCATTATTAGTGGGATTAACTTGGTCTATTGAAGATTGGGTCAGTATGTTGAGTTATACATGCAATCTTTGGCCAGTAAAGGTAGATTCTTCCTGAAAGACAGACAGCAAAGATCTTATTAATATATTACAAGGAGTTGTAGTTATTGAGCAGAGGTTTTAGGTGACAGTAGATATTGAATCACTCTATTCTAATATTAAGCAGAGTGATGCCCTGGCAGCTACCAAATGGGCTTTGGATAGCATATCAGATCTTAAAAAGCCTCAAATTCAGTTCATATCGGAGGGGTTGAGTATGGTCATGTCAAACAACTATTTTTGGCCTAAAGGAGATTTTTATAGTCAACAAAAGGGAGTTGCTTTGGAGTGGTGAATACACTGGTAACTGGCCCCAATTAAAGGTATTTAAACAGTATATAGATGATATCGTAATGCTATGGGAAGGTAAGGAACACAATTTAAAAGAATATTTAGATTACCTAAACACCAATAGATATGGGATCAAATTTACAAACAATTATGACAGAAATTCTATATATTTTTTGGATCTTGAAATTTTTAGGGTAGGTCAGTTCTTGGGGACTCGAACATATTTAAAAAAAAAATGACAGAAATAGTTATATTTCCACTAGGAGTTGCCATCATCTTGGATGGATAAGTGCAGTCCCCAAGGGGCAGTTTATGTGAATTAAACGGAATTGTAATAGAGCTACTGATTACTGGACCCAAACTGAGATTTTTTTTTTATAGATTTAAAGAAAAAAGTTTATAAGGAGAAATAACTTCAACATGTCAAAAAATTGGAAGGTTCTATGAATAGAGAGGAGATGCTTAAGATAGGGACTAAAGCAAAACCGAGGTTTGATTTAGCTTTTGTCATGGGCTATAATGTTCAATATAAGGAAATAAAAAAGGTTTTTAATAAATATTGGAATATTTTGTTAGGTCAGACACTCAAAGCTATCCTTTTAAATAGACGTACGTTTATTTACAAGAGGACTGTAGGTCTATGTAATATAATTGCCCTTAATGTGCTGGACCCACTCAGAAGAAAGATCACCTTTCTGGAAAGGGATGGTTTTTATAGATGTAGCTGATTTGCAGCTTGTAGAATTACTTCCGAGAAAACCTATGGGACAGATCAATTTAGCTACTCGGTCACAGGTAAGACTTAATAAGTTTGTGACGTGGGAGCAGAGTTGTGACCCATTTATTAATGTGTCCATGTGATAACCAATATGTACTGTAGGTAGGACTACGCAAAAGATGTTGAAACGTATTAGTGAACATATCGTTAATATAAAAAACGGATATCAAAAACCAGTGTTTCCAATCACTTCTGCCTTGAGCACAATAAAGATCTGTCCCAATTAAGAGTTTATGGTATAGATAGGGTAATTAAACATTTGAGGGGCAGTGATCTCTGCAAAATGGTATCTCAGAACAAGAGCAAGTGGACATATTAGTTAGATACTTTGACTCGCAACATAGATATCAATCTAAATTGTTTTCTTATTGACTTTTAAAATATTAGAGTTACATTTTATGTAGCAATATGGATTACAATAGTGTGGATTAGTATTTGTGATGTATCTTTTGACAGCATTGGTTACGGTTTTGTTTTTATTTTTATATATTTTTATTTTTTAGATTTTTATTTTAATATGTGTTCATATTTAGTCTTAATATTATATATTTTTTTCCATTTTTTTCATTTTGTATTTATTTAGTTTACATCTATTAGTTTTATCATTTTCCTTTTTGTTCATTTTGTATTTTGGGGTTATTTATCAAATCTATGAACAGAAATATAAATTTTCCCCACTAGATGGCATATGGATTTTAAAAGTAGAAGCTATATAATGAGCTATTTATTGGTATTATTATTATACAGGATTTATATAGCGCCAACAGTTTGCGCAGCACTTTCACAAAATAAAGGTAGACATTACAGTTACAATACAATTTGGTACAATAGGAAACAGAGGGCCCTGCTTGTTAGAGCTTACAATTTAAGAGGAAGGATTGAGTGATACAAAAGGTAATAGCTGTGGGAGATGAGCTGATGAAGGAAATAAAAGGCAGTTTACTAGGTAGAAGCAGTATAGGCTTTTTTAAAGAAAGGTGTTCAGGGATCGCCTAAAGGTGGATAGATTAGGAGATAGCCAGACAGATTGGGGTAGGGAGTTCCATAGGATGGGAGAAGCTCGGGAGAGCTAGAGGCGAGCATGGGAGGAGGTGACACAGGAACTAGAGAGCAGAAAGTCTTGGGAGGATGGAAGAGAGCGGTTTGGTTCATACTTTGAGACCAGGTTGGTGATGTATCTGGGGGAAGAGTTGTGGATGTCTTTGTAAGTTGTTAGTATTTTGAATTTTATTGGTTGGGTGAGATGAAGCCAGTGGACGGATTGGTAGAGAGGGATAGCAGACACCGAATGGCTGGTAAGGTGGATGAGCCAGGCAGCAGCATTAATGATGGACTGGAGGGGGGATAGCCTATGTAAAAGTAAACCAATGAGGAGGGAGTTGTAGCGATAACCAAGGAGTGAATTAGGAGCTTTGTGGTATCATTGGTTAAAAGGGGGCATATTCTGGAGATCTTATGGAGGTTGAGGTGGTATGATTTGGACAGGGATTGGAATTGGGCCTGAAAAGATAGTTCAGAATCCAGGGTTACCTCTAGCACCCTGGCATGCGGGGATGGGTTGATAGTTGTGCTATTGATCCTGACCGAGAAATCAGGGGAAGAGGCATGTGGGGGAGGAAATAATATAAGCTCAGTTTTGGATAGATTGAGTTTTAGGACGTGGTGTGACATCCAATCTGATATGTCTGTTAGTAAATCGGTGATATGTGAGGAAACTGATGGGGTGAGTTGAAGAGTAGAGTGATAGCTTTGTCTGTCATCAGCATAAAAATATTATTGGAAACCCATAGTTGCCAACATTTAAGAAAAAAATTTTAGGGACACTTTTTTTTATTGTATGTCCAGAAAGCCAGTGTAGGTGGAGCGATATGTAAATTAGGGGTGGGGCATCAATTGAGGGTGTGGCTTGGAGAAAAAATATGGCAGAGTGCGCCACGCCAAAAAGTGGGTGTGGTTTAAATTGCTGTAACGGTTGGGCATGGCTTAAAGGGGTGTGGTTAAATAGAGTCTGAGATTTTCTTGGGCTCCCCCATACAATTTTACTCTCAACCCCAACAGCCCAAAAAACAAATAAACACACACATGGACTTATCTAAAAAAAAATACTTCAATACTATAAACATAAAGAACTAGTCCGCACTCCATAGTGATTGGTTGCTAGAGGTTACGGCACATTACCTCTCACTGATTGGTTGCTAGAGGTTACTGCCGTTAGTACAAGGGAGGGTCAGAGACTGCAAGAGTAGTACAAAAGATGGTCAGAGACTGCAAACATAGTACAGGAGATGGTCAGAGACTGCAGACATGGCACAAGGGATGGTCAGAGTACAGTATGCTCCACCATAAATATTACAGATGCTCCACCGTAAATATCACAGCATGCTCCACCACAAATATCACAGTATGCTCCACCATATTGCACCCCCCCACACACACACACACAACTCTGCACCCCCCACGCACACACCCACACCACACACACACACAACCCTGCACCCCCCTAGACACACGCCTCCACTGCTGCCTCTTCACATGCTCCCGGAGGTGATTGGTCACCCTCGGCTGGCCACGCCCCCTTGCTAATACTGGCTAATCATGTTATGAGGAAAGAATCACCTGACTTCCTAGAAGTGGAGTAGGGGAGTGAGTGGTCTGGGTGTGTCCAAATCGTCCATGTCAGGTATCAGCTGTCCGTGACAGATCCAAAAATTTGTGATTTTGCCAGGGATGAGCTTCCAGCATGACATTGGTCAAATATTCGTGACTGTCCCGGGCAATTCGTGACTTTTGGCAAGTATGGAAACCACAGGAAGCTATCAGCTGACCCAAGGAAGAAGGGTAGATCGAGAATAGGAGAGGTCCAAGGACAGAACCTTGGGGGACCCCGATGGTAAGAGGAGTAGGAGAGGAGGAAGTAGAGTTGTAAGTGACACTCAAGGTGCGGTAAGATAGGTAAGATTCGAACTTACAGAGAGTACAGTCATGAAGGCCAAGTAAATAGAGTTTTTTTGAGGAGCAGGGGGTGGTCAACTGTGTCAAAGGCAGCGGAGAGGACCAAGAGTAAGAGTACGGAATAGTGGCCACTGGTTTTAGCGCTTAGTAAGTCGTTTGTGAGTTTTAGGAGAACAGTTTCTGTGGAGTGTTGCGTGCGCAATCCAAACTGAAGGGGATCGAGATGGTTATTCTCAATAAGGTGGCAGCTCAGCTGGTTGTAGACTAGATGTTCAAGGAGTTTGGAGGCAAAAGGGAGTAAGGAGATGGGTCTTAGGTTGCTAAGATTGGTGGGGTCCAGTGAGGCCTTTTTAGGTATGTGGGTGACTAGCGCATTTTTTAGGGGGATGGGGAAGATGCCAGTAGAAAGGGAGAGATTGAAGATATGAGTTAAAGAGTGAAAGATAGAACCAGAGGGTGACCGTAGTATATGCAAGAGATCAGGGTCCAGGGGACAGGTGTTAAGGTGAGCTTTAGAAAAAAAGTTTACCAAACTTCTCTATAGTAGCTGGGTTAAACAAGGGAAGTATAGATTGTGCAGTTGGACAAAGAGTGTAGGGTGAAGGAGATATCTGTAGAGTGGAGATCTCGTCACGAATTGTATCAATCTTATTTTTGAAGTCATTAGCAATCTCCTAGTCAGTGAGTGAGTTAGTACGTGGAGGTAATGACGGATTAAGTAGAGAGTTAAAGGTAGAAAAGAGTTGGCGGAACTGCGTGAGAGGGCGTTAATGAGAATGATAAAATAGGTCTGTTTGGCAGTGTGGAGACAGGAATTGTATTTTTGAAGGGCAGATTTATATTGGTCGAAGTTTTGCTGGGTCTTAATCTTACCACATAAATACTCAAGAGCACAACTACGTTTTTTGAGGCATCTGGTATTGTCTGTTTGCCAGGGCTGTAGCGGTCTGGGCCTAATTCTGTGTGTAGTGAGGGGAGCCAATGTGTCCACTGTCGATGACAGTGAACTGTTGTAGACAGAAGTGGCCAGGTTGGGCCAGGACAGGGCTGAGATTTTGTCATAGTGACAATCTGTTGCAGAAAAAAGAAGCGAAAGGTTAAGATAGCAAAGGTTTTTACGGGTAACTGTCCGGTAGTTGGAAGACAAGGAGGAGGAAGCCAAGGAGAGAGTGAAGCTAATAAGGGAGTGATCAGAGAGAGGAAAAGGAAAGTTGCAAGAAGTGCATAGGTACTAGGTAGCTTACAAGGTCGAGGCAGTTACCATTAGAGTGAGATGAAGCACGTGTGCATTGTTTTAGGTCAAAAGAAGTGGTTAGTCTCAGTAGTTTAGAAGTAACAGGAGTGTTGAGATTAATAGGGATGTTGAAGTCACCGAGATTGATTGCGGGAATTTCAGAAGAGAGAAAGTAAGGCAGCCAGGCAATGAAGTCATCAAGGAAGCTTTATACCTGTCCAAGAGGCTGATAGATAACAGCAATTCTTAAAGAAACTGAAGAGAATAGACGAATACAGTGAACTTCAAATGAAGAGAGGGACAGGGAGGGAGGTGAATGAAGGTGCTTGGAGGGGAAAAGAGGATTCCAACTCCACATCCTTTCCATCTACTAGGCCTGGGAAAATGAGTCCAGAGGAGACCACCATGGGAGAGGGCAGCAGCAGAGGAAAAGTCAGATTTATGAAGCCAGGTTTCCGTAATTGCAAGTAGGTTAAAGGAGTTTGTTATAAAAAGGTAATGGACAGAGGTGAGTTTGCTACAGAGGGAGCGGGCATTCCATAGGGCACAGGAAAAGGGGGGTCTGGTTCTAGGAAGGAGAGGAATAGTAACCAGATTGTGTGGATAGCGGCTGCTGTTAGAGGATAGGGGGTGCCGGGTGTTGGTCAAAGGAAAAAGATGGTGGCCCAGGATTTGAGGAAATGTCTCCAGATGTTAGCAGAAGCAAAAGGGTGAGAGAGGTAATATGGGAGTATAACTTATATGGAGGGACAGGTCCCAGTGTCCTGGAGGTTAGTTGATGAGTACAGTAATAAGGTGAAGACAGGAGTGAGGGTGATATATATATAAGCTGTGGGTTGGAGAAGAGGAGTGAAAGAGAGAAAGTTTGAAGAGAGAGGATTCAACTGTGAGAAGTAGGGGTAGGGAGTGCATGTTACAGAGTTGGTGAGATGAAGAAGCAGACTGGGTAAGAGCTAAAAGAGCTGGATGGGGAAACAGGTCACCTGTAGTCTGTTTAGTATTTGAAGTTGTCTGCTGTGCTTTCTCGCTTTGTGCTTTCGCTGAAGTGCAGAGCCAAAGTGCAATCCTAAATAATTAATACAAATCAACACTTTAAACCTAGATTTGATGGCTTTAGATGATTATTATTATTATTATATTATTATTATTATTATACAGGACTTATATAGAGCCAACAGTTTGCTCAGCACTTTACAAAATAATGGGAGACAATACGGCAACAGCACAGTTCAATACAAGAGGGTTAGGAGGGCCCTGCTTCTTGGAGCTTACAATCTAAGAGATTATATATTGTTTTGATAATGAACGTTTGTAAGGTTTCCAGTGTACACAACTGATCTACTTTATAAATACTTATTAACCAATCAGAGCTAAGTTGGGGTATGTAAACTCCTCTGCTAAAATGTCAGCTCTGTAGCTTCCTGGAGGCACAATTTGAGAAACTAGTTGTCAGGGCAGGAGCTGAGGAACGGACAGGCAGGCCTAACAATGTAACGCACTGGCTGACGACAACCACCACCCACAGACCGAAGTCCCTCAGGGCGCGGAGTCTAAGTCCCAGGCTGCCCTTCACCAGGGCCCCTGATGGTGGGGATGGACTTGACGCAGCCAGGAACCAGGTCGCGGCCCCCGAGACACCTCAGCTGCGGTAATGGCCGCCGCCAATGGCGTGTAACTGGTGGAAGAGACAAAAGAGTAGTCAGACAAGCCGGGGTCAACAACAACAGGACAAAACGGTACAGGACAGCAGACAAGAATCACAGGTCACGAGCCGGGTTCAGCAACAGAGGATCAGATCAAAGGAGAATACAAAGAATAGTCAAGTCACAAGCCGAATCAGAATACCAGGAGAGTCACAAGAGTCAGAACAGAGTAATAGCAACACAAAGACACAAGACACAAGTGCAAAGAGCATGTGCGGGTCACAGGCTTATATGTCATCAGCCACACCCCTCTGGGGGATGGACCACAGAAACCTGAAGGCATAAAAGGATTCCCATCATGCACAGCAGAATCCAAGATGGACGCCAGCACATGGAGTAACATAACCTCAGGGAAAAGGTAGGACCTTGACACTAGTTGAGGCTCCATGTATCCTGTCACTTCTGGGCCTGTTCTGATGTCACGTCTAGCCCGAACTTCCAGCGTTTGGAATGCACGCCGACTCCTAGCCGCAGATTCAGCGGTACCAGCTAGTTCCAAGGCTGTTTACATTGGTGCCAAGGTTGGGCACATTTAAAGTGAGTGGAGTACCATTTTATATGTTTTTATTTGTTTAATAAAACACTACACTTAGTTCATATTTCTCTGGTGGTCTAATGTTGTGGTGTTCCTGGAGTGATTGTATGAGGATATGACGGTGTCTCAGAAGATCTACCTATCAATGATGTGATTGATGTGAAGGTGTATTTAGTTAATTCCACAGCGCTTATTGACCTTTATTGAGTTAGAGGTCACCAGATTGGTGGTGAGTGTGCATTCTGGGTGGTTGTGGTGCAGTGAATTGATACACTACTGTATGAACATCGTTCAACTATAGAAGAGTTATTCACTAGGTGTGGGGACTATTACTTATAATTTATGATAATTTATATGTGAACTTTTTCATGGATGTTTTGTTGTGTTAGCATTTAGTTTTTCTTCGTATCAAAAATTGTTTAAATGCTCATATTCTTTTATTAATACCATGTACTTTATAAAACACCCAGTGGTTATCCGTGCTGTGGACTACCCCATGTACAAACTACCTTACCAGGTGTTATTTCCACTTTGGCATATTTTCATGTTTCACATGACTGTCATATTGACTGTCATATGCCTTTAAGTGTTTCTATATTTTGTTTCTGGTCCTCCCTTTCCTTTGGTTTAGTTAGTGCTGTATAGATAGCCCTCCCCTTTCCCAGAAATGCATTGCAGCAAGCCTCATGTCATGGAGCAGGAAACATTATGATCTTTTGACCTATGGAATGTTCATTGTTGTAAGATTCTCTCAGTTTATGGAATAAACTTAACAAGATCTACAAGATGTCTTATTGATTGAGTCTCTGACTGTGGTATCCAACTGAGGTTGAAGTTATCGCTATCTCCTCACAACTGTAAGTTACAGAGATCACACTATCAATGCTTAGATTGGAGAGACAGAACACATATATCACCACTCACAAAAAGCTTCCCCTTTTCCAACATCCAGATGGTCCTAGAGCATGGAACCTTACCAAACCCTTAGCGCACTAGATAAGGGGCTGTATCAGTGTTCATACAATCCAATGCAATCCTCCCTTCCCACTCCACCAATGTTCAAATAGCAGCATGTAGGAAGGATTAAAATATGCCCATATTGCAGTATTTTCATAAAATCAAATTTATTAGACTGCAAAATGCTTATATTTGATGATGAAGTAACCAGCATATAGAAAGCCCACTAACAAAATGGCAGACAAAGCACTTCCGGTTTCTGGCGGTTTATCTGACGTTACCCACTGACACGTTTTGTCCAATAGGACGTCTTCAGAGGATGTGTATATTTGTTTCATTTACTTGGTTTTACAAGGCTTTCTCTGGATGAGATGGAGATGATAACATCACATGCCTGCTTCTCCACCTCATGTCAATTAGAGGAAGCCATATACTCTGAGCAGTGTTCAACCCATCGTGATTTTGTTCTAGGAGTGAGGTGGGAAGTCCCTGTACTGCTGCTGGAACACAACACTGTATACTGTATGTAGCTGATGCTATGTACAGTTTATGCAATGCACACAGCTGTAGTAGATGAAGTAGATAGTTCATTTGGACCAGCTCGGTGCAAACAAACTATTTTAAAGTAACAAAAAGCTGGAGTTAGGCTATTAATATCAGTGGTACAAGCTGATGTAATATGCAGTATGCACTTTAAACAGCTGTAACTGCA
Source organism: Staurois parvus (assembly GCF_062004578.1). Lineage (NCBI taxonomy): Eukaryota > Metazoa > Chordata > Amphibia > Anura > Ranidae > Staurois > Staurois parvus. The sequence goes on from NW_028317996.1 coordinate 3,894,365, forward strand.
AGTAGTCTTTTATCTTGTACATTGTCCAGTGATTAGTCCAGCCATTTCAGAACCAAGCTGTGCTGGTGTCCCCAGCTGTCCCTGTTGCAGGTGGGTCACTGCAAAATCAGCCTGTTTCACCCTTTGACTGATTCTTTTTCTTTCTGCTCAGCACAGGACTCCTTGGGAACTGGTGCTAAGCCTTGGGTCACATGAACACTGGGCAAGTTTAGCCCATGCCTGTTATCCTGGAGTTTTCATTCAGGGGAAGGCAAAAGTGCACCATCCAGACCCATTGCCAGCAGTCTGTAAATACCTGACAGGCCAAAAAACGCAGCTAGTGGAAAGGCCTGAATGCTGTGTTGGTACTAATGTTTGGGGTCGTATGTGCCTAGGAACACAGACTCATTACAGTGCCCAGCTGCTGCATTTTTCAGCCTCTCATAGAGTTCTACAGGCTGCTGGCAGCGAGGCTGGATGGTGCACCTGTGCCCTCTGCCTGCATAAAACACCAGGAATCTCGGGCACAGGGGCTATACACTCAGTGTGCCTATGAGGCTTTAATCTGTCTGTGTGTTTAGACAATGTCTGCTACCCTTGTTCATATTGGAAAAGTGCAACTATATACTTCCTTTGTTGTCACATGCACTCCCTTCCAGCAGTGTGAATAAGCCCCCGGTCACATCGGGTGCGACTTGGCTTGTGATTTGCATGCCATGCGACTTGCAAATCGTGTGTCAACTCGCACCCTATTGTCTGCTATTAGAGCGGTCACATCGGTACGGTTCCGACTTGGTCGGAGCCGCACCGATTTCTAAAGTAATACATGCACTACTTTGTTGCGATTTGCATAGACATCTGTTTCAGATGTCTTGCAAATCGCAACGAAATCGGCAGGTCACCCGATTTTGAAATTGTGCATCTTCACTGTAAGTCGCAAGATTTCAAAATCGACTTTGATGTGACCGGGGTGTAACAAAAGTTCGCTCTCTGGTGCCGACAAAATCTCCCAGCCTTCTACCAGGTTCAGAATCTTTAGCTGCCTTGATTGTCTGGCCCAGGATAATGTTATACCCAAACATGTGCATGGTAGCTCATTCTGACACTAAGGCATACTTACCTGCTAGCAAATGTTTAATTTCTTTACACAAAAATGTAACTAAACATCCAAGGACATTCAGTATTTACAGTACATGTATAATGCAGTCTGTCTCTAGCATTAATACAGCAGTTTTTGTTTTTCTGATCCCCCTTGTAACATGATTTCTTACCTGTCCTAGAGCAGTTATCTTTCCACTTCCTGTAATTTACTGTGAGGAGAAGTGCTATATAAAGCCTGGTACATATGGTAAGCTTTGAGGAGCTGGTGCAGAAGTCTCTGTACTAATGTTAGATGTTAGTACAGTGATCTCCCCCGCTGAGACAGGGCGACCACCTTCCTTCCTCCCCCACCAGAACAATCCCGTTAGCGCTCGCAGCCATTCGCTGAGAGCATTGATCAGATGTCGATTGGCTGCTGGTTTTCCAGCATGCTTGTTTGACTGAGATGGTCTTCTGTCAAACAAAGGCCTGTACACACGGGCCTATCTACTGTACCAGCTGATTTCAGACAATATTAGGACCAAGTTTACAGGGCTTAAGTCTCAAGTCATTACACATTTCTAAAGGCTTCCTCCCTGCATCCATGACACAGCATTGGGTCCATCATCATAACCAACACTGTTCTAATAGAGGAAAAGAATTGAGTCACGTGCTTCTACATTAAACTGGAATACTAGGGTACCCCTACCCTCTTTACCTGTGAGTGAAATTAGCTTTCTATCTTTGTGCATACAATTTTCTCCACTCCAACAAACCTTAAGCTGGCAATAGATGGACTGAAATCTGTCCGGTTCAGCAGGTTTCAGTCAAATTTTGATCAGTGTTTGTCAGACGTCGATATGGGTAGTTGTAAAAAATGTTTTGATCAATGGTTGCAGTTGGACCAAGCTGCTGGATCAAGAAGCTGAAGACCATCCAGCATTGATGGCAGACCTCTGGATGAAATAGGCTACCGGATGCCAGACTCCACATGTGCACATTCTCATTCTTGTAAGTCCAGTGATACCTCTATGCTCATGTGTACTAGCACGAGCAAAGCTATGCACAGCTGGCCTTAGGTTCCTTTTTAAGAGTAGCCTCTAGATGCCCAAATGATCCATCTTTTTGGGATGGGTATAGAAAAAACATTGCAGCAATTCTTTTGCATAAGGGTTAGTTTCAGGTTCCCAGGAATTTTCTTCTGGCCTTTATCCATTCCACTTGATTAGGTACTGGACTTGGCCCCTCCGTTTCTTTCAATCCAAGATAGCCTCTACTTCAAAATTACTCCTCACCATCAAATATCACAGTTTCTGGAGGTCCCAACTCACGATCTGGGAATGGATCCAACACTTTGGGTTTGAGCAGAGAGACATGAAAAACAGGATGGATTCTAAAACAATTTGGAAGTTCCAGTTCATAGGCTACTGTATTAATTTTCCTCTTAATCAGGAATGGCTTGAAATATCTTTTTTATTTAAAGCAGACACCCTAGTGAATAAAATGGTGGGTACTACAATTTTTTATGGCACATAGTACTCGTGCAGCGATTTTTCAAAAGCAAATTAAAAAAAAAAAACACTTTTTTTTACTTTTAATGCACAAAAACACAATATATTGGCTAATTATTTAATAAAATATAAAAGATAATGGTATGTTGAGTAAATAGATACCAAACATGACATGCTTTAAAACTGCGCATGCCCCGTGCAATGGCGACAAACTGGAAACATTTTTAATATCCATAGGCAACGCTTTAAAAGCCTTTAAAAGCTACCATTTTAGATTTACAGAGGAGGTCTAGTGTTAGAATTACTGCCCTTGATCTGACGTTCACGGCAATACCTCACATGCATGGTGCAACCGCTGTTTACATACCGGCACAGGGTCAAGGCTTGTGCACACAGGTGTGCGCACATGGGAGGGGCGATTTTTTTTTTTAGTTATTTTGATTCTTTTTTTATTATTTTTACATTTGTACCTCTTCTTTTTTTTTTTATCACTTTTAATGCTATTATTATTATTATTATTACTACGAGTTTATATAGCGCCAAAGGGTTTGCTCAGCGCTGTACAATAGGGGGGACAATACATGGCACAGTACAACAACAACAAACAATGTACGAGGGGTAAGAGGGCCCTACTCTTACGAGCTTACAATACAGGGAATGCAAATATCCCCTATAACTTCAATGGGCATTGTCATATATTCTTTTTTGAGAAATATGGGGTCTGTCAGGCTCTAGATATCTCCTCTGCCCTTACATTATCTAATCAAACCAAAATCGGTGTGATCAGATGCTTTCCCAATTTACAAATGGCGCTGTTTATATCCTGCAAAACTGAAGTGATAAAATGCTTGTAGCTTCTGAATTCTTAGGCTATAGAGATGATTGGCACCATTCTGGTCTCCAATCAGCTATATGGTCAGCTGGCAGAAACACCGGCTGCATTCTCAGGTTCCCTAGATGGCACGAGACTGCCCGAGAAGGCCGTGGAAGGCAGCGGGGGAGGGGGGGCATCATCTCCAGCTGCTTGTAAAAGCAATCCCGCAGCTAATTAGCCACTAGGATTGCTTTTACATGAAAGCCGATCGCTAGTTGAAATAAATGATACCAGGATGATGCCTGCAGCTGTAGGCATCATCCTGGTATAACCATTAAAAGTCCAGTGATGTACCAGTACGTCGCTGGTCCTTGTTGGGTATATGTACTATGTTCTTTTTTTTTTTGTATGCAGCCTGTGGACTGAATGACAAAAAAGAGAATAAATCTCTGCCAGAAAAATTGTGTGGTATGCCCACCTTTAGAATATACCACCCTGCATCCACCCACTTATAATGGTGGGCATACATTAGGTCACACTTTGCCACAAGTGCCAGTTCCAAGATTGTACAAATGTCTAAATAGTGGCACGCTTGAATAAAAATTGTCCACGTAAAAGTGGTACCCCATATGGAAAAAGGATGACACCAAGTCCCAAACTATCTTGACACTGCTCCCCATGTAGTCTGGGCATCCGGGGGGCTCCACGTGACTATTTTTTCCCTCATAAATCTGAAACTTATAAGTATATCCTGTTGCCCTGTCACAGGTCTTCTACATCTTGACCCCATATCTGGCACGCTTGCAGGGGAGAAATTGTTTGAATGCAAGGCGGCCAGAAAAATGAATGAGGGACTCATCAACGCAGATGTTTTGCTGGGGAGTATAGACATCTGCAAATTTTTGGTTAAGGTGATTTGCGAGGGGCTGAATTTTGTGGAGCCGGTCAAATTCAGGGTCACCCCGAGGATGACAGAGTGTATTGTCGTTGAAATGCATAAAACACATTATACTCTCATATCTATGTCTGGCCATGGCAGCAGAGAACACGGGCATATGATGAATTGGGTCTGCGGACCAATACAACCGCAATTAATTTCTTTTCGTAATGCCCATGTTGAGGGTTAGGCCCAAAAAAAATGTAAGTTCGAAAAAACTGTAATGAGTTTCCATGCGACTGGTCTGGCAAGGTTTGAATTTGAGTTGGCGATAAATTGTTGCGCATATAAATTGCTTTGATCCACAATCAACGCATACAGATATTCCATCATAAACAGCTCCAAAAATCAAGGAGGTATGTGAAAGACCAAGATGTACTAGACCTCTGGTACTCGCCAGTTTACCAAAAGGTAGAGCGGCACTAGTACTGGCACTCTGCTGCATATGAGAGTCATCAAAATTTACCGGCAAGTGCTAACAGGTCTGATTCTGCGAACACTGCGGTTTTGTGTGTAATATATCAAGTGACAGTGACCTACTGACACTGCACTTACTGGGGAGAAGGGGGGGGGAAGCGTAGGGGCTAAACGCAGGTGCTGGCAGGTGCCGGGGCTGAACCCGCTAACACTGCATTTTTGGGGACGCTATACTAATGTGAACGCTATAGTGCTGATCTGATCAAAGATATTGACCCGTTCAGACACTATACTAGCAATGGAGGTTTATTGTACATAAGCGTGCTCCTGGCAATCAAGGGGTTAAATGTGATGACTGGTGTACTGACGGGCAATCTGACGCTATCTGGGAGGGGCGTGAAAACCATGGGAGCACAAATCATGTATATATATATATATATGTGATTTTGTGCACCCATGCCACCCTGTAGCAGTATTTCTGCTGTAGGGTGGTCAGGAAGCGGTTACAGAAGAGTTTTGTGTTACGGCGCTGCGTTACTTTAACTGACAATTGCGCGGTCATGCAACACTGCACCCAAATTAAATTTACATCCTTTTTTTCCCACAAATTGAGCTTTCTTTTGGTGGTATCTGATCGCCTGTGCGTTTTTATTTTTTGCGCTATAAAAAAAAACCTGACAATTTTGAGAAAAAAAAACAATATTTTGGACTTTTTGCTATAAATCATGTCCAGTAAAAAAATTTAAAAATCAAATTTCGTCATAAATTGCGGCCAAAATGCATTCTGCGACATGTCTTTGCTAAAAAAAAAACCCAATATGTGTAAATTAATTGGTTTACATGAAAGTTATAGCGTTTCCAAATGGCGGGAAAGATACTGCGATTTTTAATTTTTTTTTATACTAATCATGGCGGCGATCAGCGACTTATGGCGGCGATCAGTGATTAATGGCGGCAATCAGCGACTTATGGCAGGACTGCGGCGGACATTCTGACACTGGGGGGGAACTGACTTGGGGTCACTGACATCCCCAGTAACACCAATACAGTGATCAGTGCAAAAAAAAATAACACTGACACTGTACTAATGGCACTGGGGAGGAAGGGGTTAACTTTTTTATTCAATGAAAGAGTTAACTGTCTGAGGGGAGTGTTTTACTAGGGGGCGAGGGTGTGTACTGCACAGGAACACGCTGATCCGGAGAGATAAACTCTTCCCTCCGGATCAGCATGTCAGGAGCTGACAGGGACCTGACAGAAAGCAGAGGTGCAGTGTAAACACTGCAGCCGTGCTCTCTGTCAGTGATTGCCACTAATCGCTGGGACATGGCAGGTAATGACCGGCCGTGACCTGGTGACTAACACCTGCGGCCACAATCGGCGGCGCAGGTAGGGCGGTGGCGCGCCTCTCGCGCGCCCCTTACCTGTTTTGCAAAATCACGTTTTAAAACGTGTTTTTGCACAGCAGAGCCGCCCTGCCACCGTATTTTGCAACCTTTTGCAATGTTACGTTTCACCCATATTTAGGGTGGAACATGTAACATGTTCCAGCAGCTGCAACCTCTCCCTACCTCCCAGTAAAAGTGAGTGGGGATCTTTTCCCAGTGTCCACTGTCACTATTTGAAATTAATTTGGTGGTGCGGGGCTCTGCCGACACGGCCACGTCATTCGTTTACAGTTTCCTATGACTTGGAACTACAAGTACCAGCAGCCTTTGTGGCTGAAGGCTTGTAGTTGTGAATGTTCTACGGGATGGCTGATGAATGGCCTCGTAGTTCATTCACAAGTCCTACAGGTTGTATACAGTCAGCCCACATGTAGGTACAGGCTGAAAGCTGCAGGGCCTGTCCGCAGGAGTCTGGCATTGCCATTATTATTGTTTTTCCAAAAGGTGAACTTATCCTTTAATCAAAAATGAAAGGTGTTTGGGCCTATATAAGCGGCCGCAGCTTCTGGTAAGGATCCTGTATGCACAATGGTTTGGTGGAGGTGCACTGAAGTCACTGCAAAGAGTGAGTGGGTGATTAGCACTGGTTTACATCACTCAGATGAACGTTTATGGACTGTTACCGTATTGCACAAGGCATTTTATGGTGGATGAGTAGTGAAATAGCAGTCAATAGGTAGTAGGAGATCCGCTTCTATTTACAACACACAAATTCATTTGTTTAATGTTTTAATTATTCTTATTTTATTTATTATTGCACATATCAATTTTTTGCACTTTGCATGGTGTTTATGAATTTTGCATGCATAAATATTTGCTTATGGTAACACATTGTACAGATTGGAGAAGTTGATGCATCTATTTAGTATTGGATTATTCCTGAAGTGTTTGTGTATTCACATATTATAGTTTGTTGCTTCCTCTATACATTATTTTCACTATTTGGAAAATTTGCACTAAGCGCAGAAGTTTACAGACACAGCTGTGCATGTGTTTTTTATATTAATTTGTGCGAGTATGCAGTGGCAGAACTACCAGGGTCGCAAAGGTCACACTTGTGACCAGGCCTTGGAGTACTGCCGTCGTGAGGGGTCCCCAAGATGGCAGGAACATGTGAAAGAATCCCACGGTGGATCAGTTTGAAGGGTCCCAGGCTTGGAGGAAAGGGCCCCTGGGACCAATGGAAGGGGGTGGGGCCCTTAATGGTTTCTTGCACCTGGGCCTTGAAGGGTCTAGTTACGCCTCTGGGAGGGACGTATATTCCCCTTTCTAAGATTCTACTCGATGTAGTACTTTAAGCGGAGTTCAACCCAAAAGGGGAAGTTTCGCTTTAATGCTTTGTCCCCCGCTCCCCATTAAGGACTGGCACCTTTGGGGAATAGTTATCCGAATTTGACAGGTACCCGCTCCCACTTCTGCTGCAATTGCTTAGGAGATCGGAAGCGGAAGTTGTCCTTCCTCCCTTCCTCCTTGTAGTCTTTTGTGACACGGACAGGTCCCAGAAGACTACGGGGCCATTCACAGTGGGCACCCGGCTCTGAAGCTGCAAGTTGTCCTGTCGCTGGACCGAGGAACAGGTAAGTGGCTGTATTTTAAAAGTCAGCAGATACAGTTTTTGTAGCTGCTGACTTTTTTTTTTTAGCTGGAAATCCGCTTTAAGTTCCACAAGTTCAAGTTCAGAGAGCGGAAGGTGTTGCTAAGAGGAATTTCTGCCCCAGGTAACAGCTCAATAGGGCAGTCATAAGTCCAGTCAAGAGGAAGAATTTCTGCCTTTTGTTTGTCAAATACATCCAAGAACTTCTGGTATACTTCGGGAACAAATGTATGCACTTCAGATTCTGAGCTCAGGCAGCATATGGTTGAAGATGCATGACATAGGGATATACAACAGTATGTGAACTAAAAAATAACCCACTAGTAGTCCAAATAATTTGGGGTCGTTGACTTGTAGCCCTGGCATGTCCAGATGATTGGAAACAGTGGAGAGGAAATAATGCAAGGCAGAGCAAATTCTTAGTAAAAAGGATAATGGTGCTGCGCCCTTAAATTAGAACTGTGAATAAATAAATAAAATCAATTTTTGACAAAATAATAATTCTATAATTTATAAATACTTACCCTTAATTTCTCCAAATATAAAAATATATAAAATGTGCAACTCATTAATATACAAAAAAAAAAAGAAAAAAAGAAAAATTTAAAATAAATAAATAATCTAAAAAATAATTGATATTAATTGAAAAAAATAATCAATACTAATTAATAAAAATAAATAAATTTAAAATAAATAATTCATAAAATGTTCAATATAGTTGAAAATCCCATCTCATATTGAATCCCATCTAAGTGGGACTATATATTGCAAATGGACTGTTCACATGATTTCCAAAATAAGACTTCTCAGAATGAAATGAGTTACTTGGTGTATTCTTCTATTAGTAGAAGACTGAATGATTCTCCTCTTTGCTCCTATTGTTCTGCTGTGAATGGATCCTGGGTAAGGTCTTCCCTCCAAGAGTTATTGTATATTTTCTCCCTATTACTCAGCGTATCGCCAGAGGAAAAAGAGAAAGGAATAGTGCCTTATCCTTGATGAGCATAAAAATTTATTTGTGCCAATTTTGCACTTACAAGTTTAAAAACATCAAAGCGCTTTCTATATGAGATATGTGCAGCCTGAGCGGTGTGTGAACTCACACTGCCTGTACTTGCCGTGCATCGGAGTCCGGGTACGTGGTGACGTCTATGCCCCTCCCCAACGCGTTGCGCCACAGGGTCACGTGGCTTCGTCCGGGGGATATGATTGGGTGGACACCATGTATTGACTCCTTTTATAGTCACCGGTGCCATTTTCTTGTAGCCCTTATGTATAATGCTGTTAGGTAATGGAGGTTTATTATTGGCGATTTAACACGGACAAACAAATATTATTCCCTAATTCTAATTATACCCGCACTCTACGGCTTTTCAGGCAGTGTGTGTTTTCACCTCGCTATATAATCTTTATAGAAATGCATACATATATGACCTACACTTTATCTTATAAATAATGGAATGGAATACAGTCTATATAATGGATTAATACAATCAGATATTATAATCAATTAAATTATACATAAATAAATTAATTCAAATACAAAATGAAAATAAATTTAATAAAAATGGAAATAAATTTTAATGATAAAATATAATAAAATATAAAATACAAAAAAACAAAAAAAAACAAACTTTGAAATCTTAAAATTTCATATAATCTCCACACAAATCTAATTCGATTTTTACCCCTAATATCTTAGTGTCAAGTGTAAGTGAACTGTTATCTCATCAATATTCCTATCCACAATAATGTATTATTGGTCACTAATAAAGCAAGAGAGATCAAATTCTTTATTTAGGCCTGCAGGGGCCAGACTATTCATTTCATGTATCCAATATGATTCTTTTTTACTAATCTCCCTAACTATATTATCACCTCTCCAGTGCTTAATATGTTTTTGTATACCCCAAAATTCCAGTCCTATAGCTTGTTGCTGATGAAATTGACGAAAATGTATTGGAACATTATGGAATTTGTAACCCTTATTAATATTAGAAACATGTTCTTTTATGCGTTCTTTTAATGTTCTTTTTGTTGTGCCAATGTAGATTTTATTGCAAGGACACTTGAGAGCGTAGATCACTCCTTTCATATTGCAGGAAATAAATTGTTTGATTTTATATATATTTCCATTGATAGGATTTTGAAATTCTGACCTACATTTTGGATTATTTTTGGTTCTTAGGCAGCTATAGCATCTGCCACATTTATAAAAACCTGTTCCTTGAAAAAAAGTGAAATTAATTTTATTGCTAGGCGGATTTATAATGTTCTTAACCACTTTATCCCTAATATTAGGGGCTTTCTTGTATATGAATTGCGGTTTGGTAGGGATAATGTCTATTAGATCTATCTAATTTTAGTACATCCCAATGTTTCGTAATGATCTGTTGAATATCTCTATATTGCCTGCTATATGGCATAATCATAGCTACATTATTGTTACCCTCTTTACTTAATTTATCTTTTGTCGTGGATTCTAATAGATGTTTTCTATCAAGTGTTTCTATCTGTTTTCTAATTTGTTCTATATTCTCTTTTTTGTACCATTTATCTATGAATCTTTTTACTAAGATGTTACTTTGTTCTATATAATCTTCCATATGTGTACAATTTCGTCTTAGTCTTGTAAATTGACCCTTAGGAATATTTCTGATCCAAGGCTTATGGTGACAGCTTTTAGTTGATATATACGCATTCCTATCATTAGTTTTTTAAAAATAATTTTTAGTGAAAATATTCGTTCCATCTTTGATTAACCATAGGTCCAAAAAATTGACTTCTTTATTACTAATATTCCAACTCAGTGTAATATTTCTGTCATTGGAATTTAGATCTACATAGAAGTCTTCTAGAGATGTTTCTTTTCCATTCCATACTACTACTATATCATCTATGAACCTCTGGTATAAAATCAATTCTTCTCTCTGGCTCTGATATATGGCTAACTCCTCCCATTGTGCCATATATAAATTTGCTACACTGGGAGCAAAGCGGGCTCCCATAGCAACTCCCCTTATTTGTAGGTAATGGGTGTTCTGATACCAGAAGTAATTGTGGGCTAAACAAAACATTAGACATTTTAATAGGAATTTCTGTTGTTTTTTATGCAAAGTCGAATATTTCTTCAAAGCCCATTTAACTGCTTGTATTGCACCATCATGGTCTATGATTGTATAAAGTGATGATACGTCAGCTGTGCTTAATAATGTACCTTCTTTAATGTGAAGATCTTGTGTTAGTATGATAATATATCTTGTATCTTTCAAATAAGCCTTGGTTTGTATCACTAAGGGTTGGAGATATTGGTCAATATACTCCCCTAACCTAGATGTGAGCAAGTCAATACCATTGACTATGAGGTGTATAGGGGGATTCATAGGGTTTTTATGTAATTTGGGTACTGCATATATAACTGGTAACTTACATGTAGACGGTACTAGATATTTTGCCTCTTTGTCGTTTAAAATGTTTTTATGATTGCCATAATTAATTAATTTGATCAATTCTTTTTTATATCTCTGTGTGGGATCACTTGTTAATACTTGATATGTATTGGTATCTTGTAACATAGAATTCTTTTGAAAGGATTGCAATGCCTCCTCCCTTATCCACAAGTCTAATTACAATATTTTTTCTCTCATTTAAACTTTTTATCCCTTTTTTAAAAAAAGGGTCTTGTTTGTATTGTCTTGTATGTAATACTTCCAAATCTTTAGTTACTAGTTTTTTGAAAGTATTAATATATGTATTGTCTACATTTTTAGGGTAAAATGTGGATTTATTATGATTACTATGTTGTATTGTAGTGGAATGAATCTTGATTGCACTAGAGCAAATTCTTAGTGTTCCAGCAAATGAAAGCAGACAAAGTTTGAGTTTCATGTGCAGTTGGCCTCGATTTAATACTTGAACCATCAGCCAACTGTACAGAGTCTTTGCTATTTGGACTGCAGAGGAATGTGGTGTTGCTGGGCAAAAGCATGGTCAATGAAGCAACTACAGGCACAGGAATCAATTTATGGCCTGGGCCTGGAGCACTCCTCCTGTAAACTGCAGTGTAACAGAATGCTCTAGTTTAAATGGAGCCCTAATCTGCATTTTTAATCTGCCCAGCAACAAGTTAGCCCAAAATTTTTTTTAAAAAAGCAGAACGCACCAAAAACATACATGCAAAACATACTGCAACATGCACTGCAAAACAGACAAAATGCAAACTGCATTGGTTTTTGTGGTTTTCTGAACCAGGACTGAAATGCATTGAAAACGCAGCAAAAACACATGACAAAAGCATATGTTACGTTTTTGATGTTTTGTTAATCTGCTCACTTCATGGACTCCACACATTTGAATGGCCAAGCTGCAATGACATCACTCCCACACAAGCACACAAGAGCCACGATAACAGAGCTCAGTGCACATTTGCCAGTGACATCAGTGTATGTGTACGATTACGAGATATAAAAGAAGTTGTGTTTACTGCCGCTTTGAATGATATGATTGCACTCATTGTTGCACCATGTTTTACATATTATGTTTGCATGTTGCACTTGAGACTGGTTGAGACCACTCTCAGGGACTATATAGCCAATATGCACTGGTGACTATGCAAGAATTAAACTGACATGGTAGGCACAGTCAGGGTTTTAAAATAACCAGAAGGTGTGAAGGGGATAAAATGTACAGGGTAATTTATGGGAGGAGTAGTCCTTAAAGTTGTTCCTCTGCTGTATATCATTCGGGCCCTTTAAGTAGCATTGGTGCACTTGTTAATAGTGTTTAAAACCTGCAGTGTAGTGTGGAGAGGTGCAGTACAGCTTTAGGATAAGGTGCTGTGGATGCAGACCAGATGTGTTGGCAATTTGGTACAAACCGCTTAGTGTTTGTAAGGGTGCAGTATGAAATTAGTGAAAGTTCGGTACTGGTTTGGTGAAGTATGAGCTTGATGCACTAAATGTCCTGCTCTCAGTGGTTTGGTTTCTGCTAGCAAAGTCAGGCCAATGGCCTGCTCACCGATTTCCTGGAGATGGTGGCAGGCTCTAGCAGTGGAAGGGAGGCCCCTCAATCTCATCCTGGTAATTCGGTAGTTCAGTGATTTGAAGTGTGAAGTGAGATGAACACGCTGGTCCCCTGATGGCAACTGTGTTAAGGTAGCAGCGCTGAAAGGCTGTTGGACCTCTGGTGTCTCTGCTCCCAACCTTGGGTTTGAGTCTGGTTGGCTTGGTCTCTTGCTGACAGATGAGGGCCTCACAGCTGTGTCTGCATGGACTTCCATGGTGCCAAAGAAGGGAGAATTCAATAAAAACCTCTCCTGGCTCCTCCTGCTACCCAATGTCTTTTGGAACCTGTAGTTCGAAAAGTCAGCTGTTTATTTACTTGTCTGCTGATTTGGACTACATCTCCCACAGTTCCAAAGACTCTACAATAATGTATTTGGGCTTGCTTAACTTTAGCTCTCCCTCTGTTGGAGATTTGGATTTTTCTAGAATAACAGTGCAACACAACATAAGCATTTCAGTAGAGGGAGGGAAGCAGGTAAAAAACAATGTCTCCTGCTCAATGACACTGTAGCCCAACATATGGCTACATACTACCCTCACTTAAAATCTTTGGTCCCCAAAGATGGGACAGACTCCTTCAAACATGCAACGTCCATGGCATAGGAAAATCTGAATAAATATAATATTACATATAAACTTGAGTTAACAAGCACATAGATTCAAACAATATTCATTGACAGGAGGGGTAAGGTTGCCTCGTGCACAGGCCATTGATGCAGGGATGGCCCACCTAGGTGTGTCAGAGGATGAGTGCAGGTCTCCTCCTACCAAGTTAATTGTTCCGATGGGATCTGTAGGTCATATGCTTAGAGAAAATATATGGTTTGAGGGGTCCTAAGAACTATGAAAGCTGTAAGTGACTTTCTTACTCAGTGACTTACTTCCCCTGAAGCCCTTTCATCCCTCTTGTCCTGTTCTCTGCTTTTTTACTACAGGGAGACCAAGGAGGAGACACACCAGCAGTGTTTGTTCTCAGCGTTTTAGAGAAAGTTACTTCTATACAGCTTTCCATTTCTTGGATTTTCACTATTTTGCAAAAAAGGCACAATTTAAAATGTACAAATAGTTGTTATTTATTAACTCAGTGCAGTTTTAGCTTTTATATTTTGAAGGAACTTTGAAAGTTATGTTTTGTTTATGTCCACTAATAATACTTTTAGAGTATACTTCAATTTTTTTCTACCAGTCTTATACTTTAAAAAAATGTATGGTTTGTGGGCGTTAACCAAACTCTGAAAGTTGTAAGTGAAAAATAAAACACGATGAAAAAATTGCAAAAGTGGTCTGGCCACCTGAGTTAAAACGTAGATCACAGGGCCTGGCAGTAAAAGGGATAACAATACCCATTTAAGCCCCTTCCACAGTTAAACCAATTTGGCAACACCCATCAATCAGCACAGCATTATATGCACACCCCTATTAGCCCCTTTCGCTACTCCATCCTAACCCACCTTCATTAAAAGTGACGGAGGTCAGCAGGGTAAGTTTGAAAATCTGGTCATTTTATGAAGTAGTCATTAATCTAACGTGATTACACGGTTCTCCAATTGTGCAGGATTATGCCTCATTACATAACACTTGTGTAGTTCACACTTGAGAAGTTGGTCTGTAATGATTACCAGTGTTGGCCTAGGGAATAAAATCAACATAAAAAAGATGCAGTTTTTCTTTGATTATGCAAATCACAATTGGGCTAACTGTAATTATCTGGAATGCAGAGTGCACAAAGCAGTGTTAATGGGATCGGACAATCGACTGCTGGTGGTCACAAACACAGACATTCCCTTGTCTCAAATGCTCAGCATCTAAGACTTTTCCGGCCTGTCTAGCCGCTGGACATTGAAAAGTCTTTGAATTGTTTCCCAGGTGAACAAGATGTTGCTGGCACATTAATAACTGAGTTTAAGGACACATGATCAATTGTGTAGAAAAGGGTTCACCAATCTTTGATTTGAAGACACAGATGATTCATTGATTTTATTCTGTTGCCCTTGTAGTTGCTTTAGGAAAGTCAGACATTGTTCTCTAATTACACATTGCTATTAAGCCAGACTCTCAAGGATAAAATATAGCCAGGTGTATTTATTAAAGCTAAAAGCATTATGCAAAGTGCAGTTACCCATAACAGTCAGCACTCATATTTCATTCTTCTTATTGCTAAAAAATAATGAATGAAAATCTGATTGATTAAGCTGGACGCCTCTAATACTCCTACTAAATTTTAGTACCTTGATCCATTTGATTGAGGTTTTCTTTTTCAACTTTTTTCCAATATTTTTTTTCCCATCAACTGTTTTTTTTTTCTGTCAACTGTTTTTTTTCCTGCCAACTGTTTTTCCTCATTTCTTATGACTTTCTACCAGCTGCTTATTCCCTCTAACTTTTTCCACCAAATGTTTTTTCCCAGTAATAGTTTTTGCACCAACTGTATTTTTCTGCAAACCAATCTTACCAACAACTGTTTTTTTCTGCCAGCATTTTTCCTGTTATCTGTTTTTCCACCAGCAGTTTTTTTTTCTCGCCAACTGTTTTTAACATAAAGGTGTTTACCTTGCCATCTGTGTTTTTTCCTCCAAGTTTTTTTTTAAATTAAGCTTCTTTTTTTCCCAAAAACTATTACACCAACTGTTTTCCTTCCTTTTTTCTTCCAACTGCTGTTCTGTGAACTGTTTTTCCCTCTAACTTTTGTGTCAACTGTTTTTTCTACCAATAGTTTTTTTTACCATCTTTTCCACCATTTGTTTTTCCCTATCAATTGTTTTTTCTGTCAACAAGGACAGAGTGGGGTTCATTCCTGCAGCTTACTGTTCCCTGTTGTTGCTGGCTGATGGCATTTTTTTACACTATAATTTAGACACTTTTAATGATGAAGCTTTATTATTCATTGTTTATTTTATTATTAATTTAGCATTTTAATTTGTTAAAATTTTTGGGTGAGCTCAAAAAGGTTTTTGATTTATTAACTTTTTTTCTGCCAACTGTTTTTTCCTTCCTTTTTCCTTCAACTGTCTTTATTTCAACTGTTCTTTCTCCACCAGATGTTTTTCCCACTGTTTTTTCCAATCAACAGTTTTTTCTTGCAAATTGTTCTTTCTTCTAACTGTTTTTTTCCCACCAGTTGCTTTTTTTCACCCTTTCCAGCTTTTTTTTTATTTCCATAAATTTTTTTTTCTGCTGACTGTGGAATGCTTGATTTGGTTGGTCATGTACTGATAAGCACATATCAAACAGTTATTAGGTTTAACATCTATGTATATAGTATGATAACGTGTTGATTAGTGTACTGTTATGGTTCGACATACATGTATTAGGGTACTATAGTTGGGTAAGGCCCTTCTCAATGTTCAGTATCTGGAAGTGAGTTAATACATGGTTCTGAATGTATGCTAGTGAATGGTGAGTGAATGAGAGCCCCTTGCTTGTAATAGACTCTATTGTGAATATGCCAACAAGGAGAAGACACTGAATGGTGCCATGGAAGTTGTTGCTGAAGAATGGTGGTGGTGTGCCATTCAGATGCAAAGGGACAACTGTTTTTTTCCCCATTTTGCCATCAACTGCTATTTCCCAAATTTTTATTCTGCCAAAAATGTTTTTGTCCCCAACCTCTTCCAGCTGTTTTTCCAGACAACTGTTTTTTCTGCCAATACTTTTTTTCTTACCATCTGATTTTCCTCTTTACTGTTTTTTCCCCATCAAATGTTTTTAACATATAACTGTTTTCCTTATCAACTGTTTTGCCACTTTTGTTTTACTCCAACTACTTTTTCCACCCACTGTTTTTCTTCCTTATTTCCAACTATCTGCCAACTATTTTTTTCTAGTAACTGTTTTCCCACCATTTTTTCCACAGTTTTTTTCATCACTTTTCACCAGCTGCTTTTTTTCCTCAAAATTTTTTGTTTGTTTTACCCAGCAAATTTTTACCCACCAGCTGGTTTTTGTTTTTTACCGGCAACAGTTTTTTCTTGTCAACTGTCTTTTATGCAGGCCATAGATGGGGAGAAAAACGGCAGATTTTCGGCCGATTAACGAACTATCGGTCGGTCTAAAAAACTTACCTGACCACCAATTATTACGAAAATCGGCCGATTAATGAGTAACCTATAACGGGAAATGATGTCATTTTGTGACCTTTGTGATCCTTTTTCGGAAAACGATCGTTCGTTTTTGACCATCAATGAGGATAAAGTCGGGCGTTTTTCGAAAATTTTCCAACATCACCGATAATCTGAAAGTCCAAAATACACGAAAAACGGCCGACAAAATCGTCCACTAACGATAAGATAATCGGCCGGTTTTATTTTCGGACGAAAAATCGGCCGTTTTTCTCCCCATCTATGGCCTGCATTACTGTTTTTTTTCTTATAAACCGTTTTTTTCTGTCAATTTTTTTTCTGCCAAAAGATTTTACACCATTTTGTTTTCCATCAACTGTGCATGGATGGCCGAACACTTTATTACAGGAGACAGCCTCACTGCTGCTAGCCAGGTGGAAGAAACCAGGATGCAGGTTCAGAACCAGAGATCAAGAAGCCACAGATCTTGGTTGGAGCACAGGGCTGGATTGGTAATACTGCCAGACATTGCTGGAGGGCGAAAACTGCAGTCTGGTTTATGTGTTCCCTCCTATGGCTCTCATAATGAAGTTTCTCTCGAGGTTGCTGAGGGAGAACACTTTGGTTATTGCCATTCTTCCCTATTGGCCATGCAGGCTTTGGTTTCCTCTCGCCATCCTCCTCAGCACGCAGAGGCCAATCCCTCTCCCAGTATTCCCACGCTTTCTGTTACAGGTCGGCTTTGTTCATCCAAACATGCTCCTATTGGACCTGAGAGTGGATGTTGAAAGGGGGAGACTGGAGAACTTAGGGTGCTCTTCTAGACTGATCTCTACTCTGCTAAATGTTAGAAAGCCATCTGCCAATAATTTATATTCAAGAATCTGGGGCAAATTTGTAGCTCTCTCAGCTGGTCGGGCCTTTGATCCCACTACACCTTTGGTCACAGGTATTCTAGATTTCCTCCAGACTGGATTGGATATGGACCTTAGCCTAAGCTCCTTAAAATTTGGGGTCTCGGCTATTTCAGCAGTTACAAGAATTAAATGGCCTAAAGATCCACTGATAACGCAATTTCTGATAGAAGTGTTGAGGATTAGGCCTCCGAGAAGGAGAATCTTTCCCCAGTGGGATTTATCTATTCTGCTAGAGCGCATGCCCGCCCAGCAGTTTGCCCCAACAGAACAATGCTCCATTTGGGACATTAACTATAAAGCAGTTTTTCTTATAACTTCATGTAGAAGAGCGTCAGAATTGCAGGCCCTGGGGGCCACGGATAGTCATATTGTTTTCTTCCCAGATTGTGTAGAGCTACGTCCTGTGGAACACTTCATAATTAAGGTGCCAACATCTTTTCATTCAATGGATGTTGGGCCTTACCTAACTTTCCAGAAGATCACACAGGAAGATTGCATGAGCTATATGTTCCTTTTAGGTTCTCTGAGAGGCTCTTCGTCACTCCGACTGGGAAAAATCAAGGGAAGGAAGCCACTGCCAGAACCCTGGCTAGCTGCATTGCGAAACTCATTAACAGCACATACAGAGCGAGGGGCCTTGAGCCTCTTTCGGTGTTGACTGCTCACTCCACTATGACGGTTGCAGTCTCCTGGACTATTCCAGAGTATCCATGGAAACCATATGCAGAGCGGAATTGTGGTTATCTCAGTATACATTCTTAAAACATTACAGAATGGTTCCTTGTCAGCAGTAGACTTTGGAAGAAGGACTATACAGTCTAATGTCACATTGTAAAATAAAATCACTTTATCAAGCAGTACCCATCCTGTCAGCTAGTTATTTATCACAGGTGTGCTGCCATGTGGGCACCAGAAAAACGGAAAAGTGTATCAAATACTTGCTGTAATTTTCCTTTCCTGGTGCCCATCCACAGCAGAATACATGCCCACCCGAGGCGTGTTGGTATCTGACTAATTACAAAGAATGAGGGGGGCCTTGTCTATTCCATTTTTTAAGCTATTCACTGGTCCTGAGGGAGTGGTTAAGAGGTGGAGCTCTATCACAGGTATGCTGCCATGGATGGGTACCAGGAAAAGAAAATTACAGTAAGTATTTGATGCAAATTGCTGGTTTTTGCCAATTGTTTCCCTCTATTTTTTTTCCAACTGTTTTTTTAACAATTGTTTTTTTTCCAGTGACTGTTTTTCCCAGCAACTTTTTTTTTCTATCACCAGCAGTTTTCTTTCTTGCCAATTGTTTTTCCCTGTCAACTGTATGTTCCCATCAACTAGCATTTTTTTTCCAATTAACAGTTTTTTCTCGACTAGTTTTTTCTGTCAAAGGTTTTGTACAGCAATGCTTTTTCTCACTATCTTTTTTTTGCAAACATTTTCTCTTTATTTTTTGCCAGTTATTATTTCAACCAACGTTTTTTCCCACCAACTGTTTTTTTCAACAATTTTCCTCCGACTGTTTTTCCCTGTTTTTTTTTTTGATAACTTTGTTTTCAACCAACTGTTTTTCCAAGCAGCAGTTTTTTGCCAACTGTTTTTTTCTTCAATTTTTTCACCAACTGTTTTTCAATAATTGTTTTTTCCTCCCTTTTCCTCCAACTGTTTTCTCCTGTTTTTTTCAACCATTTTTTGCCAGCAACTGTTTTTTCCTACCTACTATTTTACCAATAATTTTTTCTTGCCAACTGTTTTTTTCCTCAACTGTTTTGGAGGGTTATAAGTAATTTAAATTTTTTTCTATCAGCTGTTTTTTCTTTCCAACTGTTTTTTTCTTTCCAGCTGTTTTTTTCTTCTGATTTTTTTGCCAGCTGTGTTATCCTTTTTTCCCTTCACTTTTTTTTTACCACCACCAAAGTAGTTTTCTTGCTTTTTTTTGGCTTTTTTTTCACCAAATGTTTTCCATCATTTGTTTTTCCCATAAACTGTTTTTTTCCTGACGATTATTGTTTCCTCCTATTTCATCCAATTTTCTTTCTGCCATCTCTTTTTCCCTCTGTTTTCCAACTGTTTTTAACTAACTGTTGTCATTTACTTACTGTTTTTTCCACCATTTGTTTTTCCCACTAACTGTTTTTCTCAGTTAACTGTTATTATTCTGCCAACTGTTTTTCCTCTTTTATCCTCCAACTGTCTGTCAACTGCTTTTCTGCTAATGGTTTTGTGCTGTTTTTCAACCAACTGATTTCTCCAACAACTGTTGTTTGCTATCAACTATTTTTTATTGCCAACTGTTCTTTCCCCACCAACTTTTTTCCACCATTTGTTTTTCTCATCAACCTTTTTCACATCAGCTGTTTTTTGCCAACTTTTTTTAACCCAAATGTTTTTCCCCACTGACTGTTTTTCCCACTAGCTGATTTTTCTTGCCAGTTTTTTTCCATTTGCTTTTTTTCCACACAACTGTTTTTTTCCACCTACTGTGTTTACAGTTTTATGACCATTTGTGTTTCCCATCAACTGTTTTCCATTTTTTTTCCTCTAACTCTCCTACCAACTAGTTTTCTCTTTAATTTTTTTGCCAACTGTTTTCTTCCCAGCAACTGTTTTGTACAGCCAACAGTTTTTTTGCTGTTTGGGGATTCTAAATAATTTTATGTTTTTCTGTCTAACTTTTTTGCCAACTGTGTTTTCAACCAACTGTCTTTTTTTAGCAACTGTTTCTTCCACACATTTTTTATATCACCAGCTGTTTTTTCCCACCAACTTTTTTTCACCAATTGTTTTTTCCTCCCTATTCTTCTGTTTCTCCTGTTTTTAACCATTTTTCCCAGCAACTTTTTTTTCCTACCAACTTTTTTACCACCAATGTTTTCTTGCCAACCTTTTCAGTTTTTTACTGTATTTTTGCCAGTTTTTTTTAGCTGTTTTTCCTCCCTTTTTCCTCCAACTCTCTTTCTGCTAACTGATTTTCCCTCTAATGCAGGCCATAGATGGGGAGAAAAACGGCAGATTTTCGGCCGATTAACGAACTATCGGTCGGTCTAAAAAACTTACCTGACCACCAATTATTATGAAAATCGGCCGATTAATGAGTAACCTATAACGGGAAATGATGTCATTTTGTGGCCTTTGTGATCCTTTTTCGGAAAACGATCGTTCGTTTTTGACCATCAATGAGGATAAAGTCGGGCGTTTTTCGAAAATTTTCCAACATCACCGATAATCTGAAAGTCCAAAATACACGAAAAACGGCCGACAAAATCGTCCACTAACGATAAGATAATCGGCCGGTTTTATTTTCGGACGAAAAATCGGCCGTTTTTCTCCCCATCTATGGCCTGCATAACTTTTTTGCCTACTGTTTTTTTTCTCAACTGTTTTTTTTTTTACCACCAACAGTTTTATCTTGTCAACTGTTTTCCACTGACTGCTTTTTCCCAGCTTTTTCCTTGTTTTTGCACCAATCTCCACCATTTGCATTTGCCATCAACTGTCTTTTCCCTTCAATTGTTTGCGGTTTTTTAAACAAGCTGTTTATTTTCTTGCCAATGTGTTCCCTGTTTTTTTTTCCAACTAGCTGTTTATCTCAGCTATTTTTTTTTTTTACCAACAACTGTTTTTCCCACCAATTGTTTTTTTTCCCCCACGGTTTTTACCTAATTTTTTTCCTAGTAACTTTTTCCACTTTTACCTTCAACGGTTTTTTCTAGCCAACTGTTTTTCCTCTGCTTTTTCAACCCACTATTTTTTACCAACCATTTTCCTCCTATTACTAAATTATTTTTTTCAATCTGTTTTCAATCAACTGCTTTTTTTCATCCAACTGTTTTTTCACACCAACATATTTTTTTGACAAACAACTTTTTTCCATCAACTCTTTTTCCTCCATCTGTTTTTTCCCCAATTTTTCCTTGCACTGTCTTTCTGCTAATTGTTTTTTCCCTCGAACTTTGTCAACTGTTTTTTTCCCCAGAAACCTATTTTTTTTACCACCAAAAGTTTCTAGTTTGTCAACTGTTGTTTACCACCAGCTGTATTTTTACCAACTGTTTTTTTTTCCCATCAACTGTTTTTCCCCCACCTATTTTACTGTTTTTTTCTTGGAAATTGTTTTTACACCATGTGTTTTTCCCATTAGTTTTTTTGCCAACTGTTCTTTGAAACCAACCTATTCCAACCTACTATTTTACTGTTTTTTTCTTGTCAGCTGCTTTTCCAACTGTATTTGTGCAATTTTGTATTGGTGAACTTTTTTTTTTTGCCAACTTCCTTAACCAATTGTTTTTCATCAACATTTTTTTTTGCTAACAGTTTTTAAAACCAAATTTTTTTTCCACAGCTGATTTTTCAGATCAACAATTTTACTGTTTTTTTCCTGCCGATTGTTTCCCCTCCCCACCTGAATTTTTTCAACTGTTTTTCCTATGAGTTTACCAGCTGTATTTTACCGCCAACTGTTTTTTTCCATCAACTATTTTTTTGCCACTTTTTTTAGCAACTCCTTTTCTTACCAACTGTATTTTCTTCCACAGTTTTTACTTGACACATTTTCCCCCTTTTTTGACAATTTTTTTTCCCATCAACAAGCTTTTTTTGCCAACTGTTTTTTTCCAACTATTTTTCTACCACCAACTGCTCTATTTCACCAATGGGCAATGTTTTTTTTTCTACTTTTTTCTTCCAACTTTATTTTTTAACCAACTGCTTCTCCTGGAGACTTATTTCTTGTCAATTGTTTTTTTTTTCCAACAAACGGTTTTTCCCTCTGTTTTTTTAATCAACTATTTTTTTACCAACAGTTTTTCCTCAGTTTACCTCCAACTGCTTTTTCCCCTCTTAACTGTTTTTTAGCCAACTGTGTTTTTCCCACCAGCCTTTTTTCTACCAGCAGTTTTTTTCTTGCCAACTTTTTGTCCTCCATTTTTTGCCACCAACTGTTTTTCCACCAACAGTTTTTTTAAACCAACTTATTTTTCCAAACAACGTTTTTACTGTTTTTCTTGCTGTTTTTCTTCTTTTTTTTTCTCTAACTGCTGTTTTGCCAACTGATTTTTTTCAACCAACTGTTTTTCCCAGCTACTGTTTTTTCAAGTACCTTTTTTTTTACCGCCAATTGCTTTTTCCACTGTTTTTTTTTCACCAATGTTTTGTCCTCCTTTTTCCTCTAACTTTTTTTCTACTGTTTTTAATGATAGGTTATTTCCTCTTTTACCTTTTTGCCAGCTGTTTTTTCACACCAAAATCTTTCCACCAACTAATTTTCCCACCAAAAATTTTCCACCAACTAATTTTCCCCATCAACTATTTTACTGCTATTTCTTGCCAGTTTTTTTTCCCTCCAACAGTTTTTTTTAAAACCAACTGTTTTGCTCTGCAACTAATATTTTCACCTGCTTTTCCTTTACAAAATGTTTTTTTCCACTGTTTTTGTTCACCAATTGTTTTTCCCACAAACCGTTTATTCTTTCAACAGTCTTTCTATTTTCTTCCCTTTTCTCCCCTTTTGGCAACTCTTTTCATTACTGAATGTTTTTTTCCCAGGAGCTGTTTTCATCAACTTTTCTTTTGTTCACCAACTATTTTTTCTTTTACCATAAACTGTTTATTTTCAAATGGTTTTACTCAATTTTTTTTCTACAGTTTATTTCTTCCCATTAACTTTTTGCTGTCAAAATTTTTTTGTCAACTGTTTTTCCACCAATTGTTTTTCCCCAGCAACTTTATTTTTTTTTATCACAATTTTTTTCTTACCAACTATATTATCCCACCAACTTTTTTTTAAACAATAGTTTTTTTCCCACCAACTTTTTTAACCATTTTTTCCCCCATCAAGTGTTTTTTGCTAACTGTTTTTTTCCATCAACTTTTTTATCACCAGCTGTTTTTTCTGCCAGCTGCAAATGAAGCTTCACACCTAGATGTCTGAAAGCAACTTAACCCAGGCCAGGGTAGCTGGAGATTCATGACCACATATGGATCTGCTGTATGTAAAAGGTTTTTTATGAGAAACATCCCCACCCCAATTCATGTGATCCTTATCAGTTCCTAATTGGGGCAGAGAAGAGTTGCTCATTTGACCATCTCCCTATAAATTTAGACCAGCACACGGGGGGAGGTCACAGATGGGGGGCACAGTCACAGATGGGGTGCAGGTCTCTGCGTGAGTGTTGTTTATGCTGGAGTGTGAAGCAGCAGCAGTTGAACACAGCAGTTTAACTAAAGCAGGACAACTCAAGCAGCAGGAATATACAACAAAGAACTCTACTGCACGCTGGATGGACTGCAAGCAAACACCCTGGGAAACATCTCCTACAAGTCTGAGTCCCACTCCATCTACCTTTTAATATGTCACCTCTACTCCTTTTCATTCTACTATCCTATGTTCCCAAAATCTCATTTCTTTACCCCTTTGCTCCACCCCAAAGCTTATAAATCTCACCCTCACTGCTACCATCTCCCTACTACTGCTCTCATCACCTCCTGCTAATACTTTACTCACCTGCTGACCCAAACACTAGGACTGGAAGGCATGTGCACTCGTATTCATCCTACTCCCATCTTACTTTCCTCACCCTCCTTCTTCTCCTAACCTCTGGGGATATCTCCCTGAACCCTGGTCCTTCACTATTTCACACCCACACAAGGCACCCTCTTTCTTCCAGGAATAGCCGCAATCCCCTCAATTAAATATCAGTCCCCGTGCTCCCAAAAACCGCCCCCCCTTTTTCATGTGTGCTCTGGAATGCCCGCTCTGTCTGTAATAGGCTCACCTCTGCCCATTACCTTTTTGTCTCCCGGTTCCTTAACCTACTAGCAATTACATAAACCTGGCTTCAAGCAGCAGATTCTGCTTTTCCCGCTGCACTTTCCTATGGAGGCCTTCTCTGGACCCACTCACCCAGACCCAGTGATCGGAAAGGAGATGGGGTTGGTTTGCTTCTATCCCCACTGAGCACCTTTCAAGTCCTCCTTAACCCACCCTCTCTATCCTTCTCTTCTTTCGAGACTGCATTCGGCTGTTTTCTCCCATTTCTCTGAGGATTGCAGTGATCTATCGGCCTTCTGGACCGGTGTCCCGCTTTCTTGATGATTTCTCTGCCTGGCTACTCTACTTTCTCTCCTCTGAACTACCCCCTATCATTCTTGGAGATTTTAACATACCCATTAATGTGAACAACCCGGCTACATCCCAGCTCTTCAACCTAACCTTATCTTTTGCGTTAACGCAATGGATACAGTCCTCCACTCACTCTGATGGGAATATATTAGACCTTGTTTTCTCCCATCATTGTACTCCCTACAACCTCACAAACACCCCCTTTCCTCTCTCTGATCACAATCTCATCACCTTCACAGTGTCCTCAACTTCAAACACCTATCCCTCCAAGAAGCAAACAATTACCTGCAGAAACCTTCACAACTTGAACCCTGCTCCTTTCCACTCTGCAACTGACCGCCTCTATGACATAATCTCTCCCCTGTCCTGCCCTGACCTGGCCACTGTTGTCTACAACAGTTTACTTTCATCCACACTAGACTCACTTGCTCCTCTAACAACACGAAGCATCAGGCCCTGACCATTACAACCTTGGCAGACTGACAAAACCAGAAATCTTAAACAACATAGTCGTGTGCAGGAGCGATTGTGGCGTAAAACCAAATCTCATCAAGCTTTCACCCTATATAAATCTGCTTTCTTAACATACAATTCATCCCTCCATGCTGCCAAACAAGCCTACTTTGTCACTCTCGTCAATAGCTTATCATCCAGTCCTCGTCGTCTCTTCTCCACTTTTAACTCTCTACTTTCTCCACCTTCACCCAGTACCTCACTCACTGCTCACGAGATTGCAAATCATTTAAAAAATAAGATTGATGCAATTCGTAGGGGCATCTCCACTGCACAGACATCCATCCCACTTAGCATACCTTATACTGAACCTCTCTCAACACTTTCCTCATTTGACCTTGCTACTACTGAAGAGGTCACTAAAGTTTTCTCTGAAGATCATCTCACCACCTGCCCCCTGGATCCTGTCCCCTCAACTACTACGGTCACCCTCTTCTTCCATCCTATGCTCCCTCACTCACATGTTCAATCCCTCCCTCTCTAACGGTGCCTTCCCCTTCCTAAAGCATGCACACATCACTCCCATACTTAAAAAGCCCTCCCTAGACCCCACCAACCTGAACAAATTAAGACGCATCCCCCTGCTCCCGTTTACCTCGAAACTCTTAGAACGCTTAGTCTACAATCACCTGAGCTCCTACCTCACTGACAACAACCTTCTTGACCCTTTACAGTCTGACTTTTGCTCACAACACTCCACTGAAACTGCCCTGCTAAAACTCACTAATGATCTACTAACTGCTAAAACCAATGGCTACTACTCAGTATTGTTACTACTTGACCTCTCCGGTGCTTTTGACACTGTTGACCATCCCCTCCTCCTCAAAAAAACTCCACTCTCTTGGCCTCCGAGACTCTGCTCTCTCCTGGTTCTCCTCCTATCGCAGCGCTCCTTCAGTGTTAGCTATAACTCTGGCTCCTCCTCTACACTTCCTCTTTCTGTAGGGGTCCCTCAAGGTTCTGTCCTTGGACCCCTACTCTTCTCCATCTACACTTCCTCCCTTGGTCACTTGATAAACTCCCATGGCTTTAAGTACCATCTCTATGCTGATGACACACAAATCTAACTTTCTACTCCTCACCTCACCCCTTCAGTCTCCTCTCGCATTACTAACCTACTAAGCAATATATCGGCATGGATGTCACTCCACTTCCTCACATTCAATCTTTCAAAAACTGAGTTCCTAGTATTCCCTCCAGCCCGTGCCCCCTCCCCTGATTTCTCCATCAAGATCAATAATACAACCATCAGTTCCTCCCCTCATGACAGGGTGCTAGGTGTAATCCTAGACTCCCATCTGTCCTTTCAGCCCCAAATCCAATCGCTCTCCAAATCTTGTAGACTTCACCTCCGCAACATCTCCAAGATACGCCCGTTCCTAACCTCGGAAACCACTAAGCAACTTATTCACTCCCTTATTATATCTCGCCTTGACTATTGTAACTCCCTCCTCATTGGCCTACCTCATCGCAGGATATCCCCTCTTCAGTCTATCATGAATGCTGCCAGACTCATTCACCTTACTACCCGTTCCGTATCTGCCATCCCTCTCTGCCAATCCCGGATAAAATTCAAAACATTAACAATAACATATAAAGCCATTTATAACTCCGCTCCAAATTACATCACCAATTTGGTCTCCAAATATCACCCAAAACATACTCTCCGCTCCTCCTACGACCTCCTGCTCTCTAGCTCCCTTGTCTCCTCCTCCCATGCTCGTCTCCAGGACTTCTCCAGAGCTTCCCCCATCCTCTGGAACTCTCTACCCCAATCTATCAGAATATCGCCTACTCTGCTCACTTTTAGGCGATCTCTGAAAACCTCTCTCTTCAGAGAAGCCTATCCTGTATCAGCTAATAATGGAATCTTCTACTCCTCCTACCAGTCCATCCCCCACAATTACTACCTTTTGTACCACTAGCCCCTCCCTCCTAGATTGTAAGCTCCAAGGAGCAGGGCCCTTCTATCCCTCTTGTATTGAACAGTATTGTTACTGTATTGTCTCCCTTTATATTGTAAACCGCTGACCAAACTATTGGCGCTATATAAATCTTGTATAATAATTTTGAAGATTTAGTGCTCATTCACACATGCATGTTGCCGTAACATGCGGTAACATTTTCATTTTGAATAGCACACATGATGTGCATTGCGATGTGTTGCACTGCAAAAATGCAGCAATCTCTTTTTGTGAGTTACAGCCCTGAATGAGCTGCATAACACAACATGCCTCAGCACATGAAAGTTATGTGAATGAGCCGTTAATTTGGGGGGGGGGGGGGGGGGGGAATTACTGCTGCTAATAGCCTGCAAGAACATGCCCTTTAGAGGTATAGATGATATGAGGAACCCAATGTGGCTAGAAAATGAAGATCATATTCAACAAAACCATCCAGTGCTCAGCTACTACAATTGCTGTCATTACTTATCATGGCAATGCAGGCAGATGAAAATGTAGGCTCAATTCTTCTGGATTCCATAAAATCCATCCATGAGCTACTTAAATAACCTTCGTAGTAAATACCATTACACTCCTCAGCCTCAATGGAAGAGGAATGGTTAAACATTTTGAGAACTCATTCAAAGAGCTTTCTTCTCTGAAAGAATGTCATCTCTACTTCTGATCTGTTCTGATTGTTAAAGACAAATACTGAGAGGATCTTTCAGAATGTCATTGTTATTATTATTATTAATTATAACCATGAAATTAAAGGTGAAATATTTTTTTGACAGAGTGGGAAAGAACTATGGTGGTTTGATCAAATTGAGCCAACCAGCCAGGGCAGAAATGATTGATTGTTTTGCATAGAACAACAACACTGAGACATTGTGAATACAATCATATTTCTGGAAACAGAGATACCATCAATAATATATGATTGTAAATTATAATCGTGTCTGTAGTATTGATGTGACACTTCCCTGTGTGTGGCGTATAGATCACATGGATTGTCAACTACAGATCGATTCCTATTGGAAGGAATAGATTGGAAAAGTAGGTCATTTACCTAAACATGTATGGCCACCATTAGACCCTTTGAAAAGTCAAAGCTTGTGAGTTGCTATGTGAGTGATGAATACTACTAGGCACTAATTCTGAATCGCCTGCACCTAACACATACTCATACTAGTGTGCCAAACCAATACTAATTACCAATTAAAATTGCTCAAAATAATATGTGCATCCAATTGCTACTATTTATAATGCATTTCAAAATAAATAAAGTTAAAATAAATGAATAAACCAATATCAATTTCCAAAAGCACTGTGCAGATAATTGTCAAAATCAGTCAAAAAAGGGGGTCCATATATGAACTTCTTCAAACGTGCATAGTTCACTGTAGAGTAAAATATCCTGTGCTTCTTGATTGTTTGTGTGAAAAAAAATTGCATTAGTGTGCTCCCCCACCAGTTGTGCTCTCACCTCAAGTATATTACCAAACCGTTAAGTAAGGTCATATAACGCTTGTGTCCCTTAAAATGGGCCAAAGTATGGATGGGGTGGTTTCTTGCTGTTTGGGGTCTTCCTCCATTCAATCGATGGGCTCCCCTTCCACGGTGGTTGATATAGAGGAGTGAATCAAATCATAGTGTATTATCCTTTTAAAACAGTTTTATTAATAAAAGCAATGCACTCACATATACTCTGTATATAAACCGCTTTGTGCACAAAATGTGTCCTCCAGATTTTTTTCAGTGGTGAAAATCCTAAAATTGCCAGCTGGTGTCAGTATAGAACCATCGAGCTTCGTGACGTTAAAGCCCCTCCCCTACACGTTACGCCACTGGTCACGTGGCTTCATCAGGGAAAATGACTGGATGACACACCGCTCTCATGCTTTATATAGGGATGCTTCCGTGTCATTTTGTTGAAGCCAGGCACGGATATCACATCGAGATGATCCTCCATGTCCGTGCATTATACTGCTAGCTGCCACTCTGCAATTATTGCCCCACATAACCAAATAGTGCTTTATCTGAATGATCTCCAGTTGGCACATGAAACAGGATCTAACCCTTTATCACTTCATCATTCAAACAATATACTAACAATGAACATTTGCATGTGGAAAACCAATCTATTTGTACCCGATTCTGTTCTTATTAGCAAAACAATTGTCATGTTTTAAATTATAGCATGCTAAAAGGAGGAGACCAGAGTGATAGGGAGTTTGTTCGTCATTTAGCTGCTTCTCTTTTCACTGTTCGATTACAGGTGACAGTTCTTCTCTCCTACCAGACACTGGACTGTTTAATGAAAATATAAAAATGTGCGCTATCCGATAAAACAACAAAAAGCTACATGCAATGGGTAATACAGTGCACCTCTTGAAACGTGAATAATAATTGCTGCACAATTAATAAATAGTGCAGCAATTTTTATTCACTGGACTGTTTTACCACATCCACATCTGGCCACTGTATTAAAATAGTCAGTGGAAGTCACAAGTCTTGAGAAAGATGACTCAGCTTCATTGAAACGTTGAAAATAAAAACACCGTTGTTTTTGATCTAACTCTCCTGCCTGTGAGTGCCTCTATACCAGTTTTGGATTTATATACTGTATATGGCCTTCCAAGTTTGCAGCGGCACTTTCTGTGATCGCTGTGTCCCTTGCACACAGCAAATCACAGAGCAAGGTACAGGCCTGTGCTATGTGATTGCTGTGGCCAGTCACAACAATCACACATGTAAACAAAGACTGCATGCCTTGAGCCATTTCCAGCTGTGACACGGGAACAAAATGCTTCCTATAGTTATTGGGACAGTAGAAAAAACATTTTGCTTTCCAAAAATGTGTTCATTTGTGGGTGTTTCCGCTGTCCTGGTGCTCCAGGGCCTCCAAAAATGTGATAGGTAGTCAGGAAATTAGATGTGTAGTTTCTGTGCCTAGAATGCCTGAAGGGGCTCCTTGGATTTTTGGCCCCTCTATGTGGAAAAGGTTGTGAAAAAGTCTCACACCTCTAGTACTCCCATTCTCCGGAAACAGTAAAATGGGTGTAATTGTAAATATGCCTACGCTGTGTGTGAGAAATAACGTGTTAAAATGACAATTCATGAAAAAAACTTTTATTTAATTTCTTCATTTTCCACAAAAATTGTGAAAAAAATACAACTTTAACCACTTCAATACTGGGCACTTTTACCCCTTGCTGCCCAGGCCAATTTTCAGGCTTCAGCGCTCTCACACTTTGAATGACAATTGCGCAGTCATGCAACAAAATAAATTTTTATCATTTTATTCACACAACTAGAGCTTTCTTTTGGTGGCATTTAATCATCACTGGGGTGTTTGTTTTTTTGCTAAATTAACAAAAAAAGACCAAACATTTTGGAAAAAAAACAAGTTTTTCTTTGTTTCTGTTATAAAAGTTTGCTAATAAAAAATTGTTCTTCATAAATTTAGGCCAAGATGTATTCTGCTACATTTCTTTGGTGAAAATAACCCAAATATGTATTTATTATTTAGTCAGTAGGAAAGTTATAGAGTTCACAAACTATGGGATATATCTGAAAATTGATCAATCCTGAAGTACTGGCAGCCAATCTCATTTCTTGAGGCCCAAAAATGTCAGGACAGTACAGATATCCCCCAAATTATTTTTACAAATGTTTTTTTACATACTGTCACCAGTGCAGTACAGCATCATCATATAAGTGGTGTGGCGGTGATCAGGGACACTGACTGGTGACAGTGCGAAAAAAATAAAAAAAAAGATAATTGTTTTCAATTTTTTTTTTAATTTTATTATTATTTTTCAATTTGTTTTAAATGTTATTATTTTTTATTAATTTGTTTTCTCTTTTTTAAGATTTTCTTTTCATATTACACTATGACCAAAGTAGTATAATGTTACCATAGTAACATTGTACTACTTTGTGGAAACGATCAGTATTTTTTTTTTTTTTTACACAATTTGATTGCATATAGCAAAGCATTTCTTTTATATAAGCAAGCATTTAACTGAATGAAATCGATTCATTCAGGTTTTTTTTTGTTGTGGTTAGCTGTGATTGGCAACTGCTAATCACATGACACAGATGGGCTGTGATTGGGCCAGCCTGTGCATGTGATCGCTGTCGAGGTACACAGCCGGCAACAGAGCGGGCACACGCAAGGCTCGATCCGGGAAGAAAGTCATATGATGCCCACCTGGAACGACGAGAGTCCCGCCCGGTCGTCATTTTCCTATTGGCCGGGTGGGAAGTGGTTAAATACTTTAGACTGTCTACTTTTCAAAAAGGGGTCATTTGTTCTTTCCTGGTATTTTAGGGCCACAAGAAATGAGATGTCAGTACATCAGGACCGAATCATTTTCAAATATATATATATATATATATATATATATATATATATATATACACACACAGGGCTTGGACAAAAAATGGAAAGGCTACATGATTTGCAGGTGTGAAAGTGACGACGTTTCACGTTGAAAGTGGAGGAGACGTAACATTCTTTTGCTTCTGCTGTGTGATGAGACACCTAGCTAACAGGTGGGATGCCTCACTTTCGTCATTCACTGCATGTGCTGCTGCTAATGCGGAGTCATGTCAGAGCTTACTGAGCTTCAATTGAGGTCAGATTGTTGGTGCCCGCTTGACTGGTGTCTCTGTGACTGAAGTTGCCAATTTATTTGTTGCGAGGTATAGTATCAAAGGTTATGATGGCAAATACAGTGTCCTAGAAAACGTCGTCTAATAAGCATAAGCACTGTCAACATGGTCAACTGACCGAAATAAATAAAAAGACATTGCGCAGGATTGAGACCCAGAAAAAGAAAACAACTGCTGCAAAAGTGACTGCAGAGCTCAATCTCAGTCTTCAGCTAAGCAAAATAATGTTACATCACTTCCTCTTTCAATGTGAAACATGTCATCACTTTCACACCTGCAAATTATGTAGTGTTTCCATTTTTTTTTTGTCTAACCCCTGTATATACTGTACTATAAATTGTAGTCTCTATAACTTTCACACAAACTGAAATATATATAATGATTTGCTTTTTTCACCAAAGATATGTAGCAGAATACATTTTGGCCTAAATTTAAAAAGAAAGATTATTTATTTGCAAAGTTTTATAACAGAAACTAAGAAAAATGTCAAAATGTCCAGTCTTTCGATAAAAAACCCAGTGGTGATTAAATACCACCAAAAGAAATCTCTGTCTCAAACAAATGATATAAAATTAATTTGGGTACAGTGCTGCATGACTGAGTAATCGTCACTCAAAGTGTGAGAGTGTTAAAAACTGAAAATGGCCTGAACTTGAAGGAGGTGTAATAGTCTGGTCTTGAAGTGGTTAAACTCAATATTAATTTGGCAAATTTTTTAAAAATTTAATTATTGAGCATGTTGACAAATCAATATACAGGTGTACCTCATTCTACGAATTTAATGCATTCTCTGGGACATTTCGTATTGCGAAAAACTCGTAAACCGAAATGCGGTTTCCCATAGGAATGCATTGAAAACCAATTAATCCATTTCGGAGGTCAGAAAAAAGTAAGACAAAAGTCGCTGTCACTATAGGTTAGTGGCGGTTTTTAAATGTAATTACCGTTTTTTTTTTTTCTTCAGTATAGCTCAGAGAATCAGCTGTCACTTTTCCCCAGCTAAAAGAAAGAAAGTTTCTTTTTAGTTTATTTCCCCAAATTAAAAGAAACAATGTTTCTTTTTAGTTTGTTTCCAGAGATAAAAGAAACAAAGTATCCTTTAGCTCCCGGGAAAGTGACAGCTAATTCTGTGAGCTATAGTGAAGGAAAAAAAAAGCCAGCAATTGCATCTAAAAATCGGCAACGACATACACTTCATATTGCTTAAAAAATTTGTAAACCAAGGCATTATTTTTTATGGGTTTTCATTCGTAAACCGAAAATTATATTAACCGAGGTACACCTGTAAAGCAAAATAAAAGCAAATGCAAACAAACTACTGTTTTAGTTTAAACAATATCCTTATTTTGCCAAAATAATCCCCACAGTTACACTACTTAAAGAGGGACTATACTCACTTTGGCTTCAGCGATGCAGTCGCAGAGCTCCCTGCTTGGGCATCTTTGGCCGGCTGTTTGGGTCTCAATCGCCAGCTGCTTTCATTGGCTAGGTGAGCATGATGTCACTGCTGTGCAAACACGGGAGTGCAATCAGATTTGGCATTGCTGAATTTGTAAAGTGAGCTGTGCATGCGCAGCTCACTGTACAGGGCAGACAAGCAGGTAAATAACTTTAATGCAAAAGAAACTAAGCATGTTCTGCAATAAAATTCCTGCCTGTTCACCCTTTTTTATTTTTGGCCTAAAGTTCCACTTCAATGAACCTGCAATTTATTTTTCATTAAACCGTTTCTTAAGCAGGTCATACATGGGTCGAATTTCGAATTTTTTTTATATATTATTTATGTTTGTTTTTTTTAACATACTGTCACCCTAGCAGTACAGTGTCACCATAGTGACACTGTACTACCTTTGGAGGTTGATGAAGATTTATTTTTTTTTTTTTTACACTGATTGCTTTTACACCCATAAAGGTTGTAAAAACAATAATTTTTCCTTCTCTCTGGCTGCATACTTGCAGCCATTGAGAAATACTGTGAGAGCTGTGATTGGTCACAGCTTGTCAAATGGTACAAGGCTGTTGTGAATAGCCTTGTACCATGTGACCTCTGTGATCATTCACAGATTTCACACGTAGTAAGCAATGATGTCAGAAGTGACATCTTGCTTACTACCCTTCCTGTGATCACTGATTGGCCAATCAGTGATCACATGATAGGGACCTCACACAAAAGTCCCTACAGCCATCGGTGTTCCGCTGTGTCCGGAGGACACAGCAGGTACCGGATCGTGGTGCCACACGCTCAAAGGGAGCACGCACAGGCATTGAATGCTGCACTGCTCCTGTCCGGGCGTTTATGTACATGGGCCGGAAGGGAAGTGGTTAAGTAAGGATGAATATTCTGACGTCGTTGTAATAATGAATATCCCTTCCTGAGACCTCTATGCCTGGCCTGTATTTAGCAGAGTCAATCATTGCAGACAATTTTTGTTAAATAGCTGTACACTCCAAACACTAGGAATCCACAAATGTCTTTACTGCAAGCAGAATGTGGAGGCAATAAAACAAGATGCTGGAGATTTGATATTCTAGTGGTTGTGAAGGCAGGGTGTATTTTACTGTAACGTGACACTAAAGCTTTGTTTTTTTCTAACAAAATAGCAAACACGTCTATAGCTATCTACTGTGTGCAGTTATTTTGCACAGAGCATCCCCGATCCTCTTCTTTTCGGGTCTCCGCTGGCACTCCTGGGTCCTCCCCCTTGGGTAATGCCCCCAGGGAAAGCTGCTTGCCCTGGGGGCACCTCTGCATTGTCATCCTTGAGCTGCTGCTCTATGCGTCCATAAGACACATAGAGCCGTGGCTCGGCCCCGCCCCCTCTGCTTTCCTCATTGGCTCACTCGTGTATTTGACAGCAGCAGGAGCCAACAGGCTCCAACTGCTGTCTCAGCCAATGAGGATGAAGAGTCCCCAGACAGAAGAGGCTGTCAAGAACATCGCTGGATCAGAGGGGCTTAGGTAAGGATTGGGGAGGCTGAGGGGGTGCTGCACACAGAAAGTTTTTTACATTCATGTATAGAATACAAGAAGGTACAAAACCTTCAGCCTTTACAACCACTTTAATGTATTCTCTGCATTAAGGTATAAAGGCTTCCATACTCAGCTCCCCTAAATACTTACCTGAACTCGATCTTGACAAGTGCCGTGCCCAAG
This sequence comes from Staurois parvus, assembly GCF_062004578.1. Classification (NCBI taxonomy): domain Eukaryota; kingdom Metazoa; phylum Chordata; class Amphibia; order Anura; family Ranidae; genus Staurois; species Staurois parvus. The sequence continues at coordinate 3,929,584 of NW_028317996.1, forward strand.
AGCAGCAGCACTGCTCTCTCCGCTCTCTCACTCCTCACAGGACCCAGATGCAGCAGCGGGAGTCATTGGGGGGCCTGTAGGGAGGGAGAAGAAGGTTGGGCCGAGCCACACTGCATGTATCAATAGACGCATACAGTCTGGCTCACGATCGAGCCTGCATGAGTGCCCCCTGTGGCAAGGTAAGGCCATGCCACTGTGTAAGATGGCAGTCTGGGCCAGAATTTGGAGAAAACCGGTACACTAATGGCACAAGTGTGTGCTGGGTTCATATTAGAGCCAGAATCAGAGTTCAAGGCTGTACCCTCCCGTGTGTTTAAAGAGCAGGGAGAGGTGCATGTCTGCACCGTGCTGTCCAAGACAGGACAGACAGAGGCCTATGCATATGAAGGAAAGAGACAAACTGACAGAGGTACAGTGGTAGGTGCACAAGCACTGGGATGTGTGTTAGATGGTCTGGAGGACCAAGGTACAAAGGTTCAGCAGTAGAGCTGCAACAAGAGCCAGGAGGCTGATATTTGTTCTTTTTGTCAAATTGATGGAGAAAACCCCTGCATGGGGAGCTATTCATGTGTGAATTTTTTTTTCTGTTTTAAATAAAAGTGTGCAGAAAAGCCCTGAAAAGACAGCTCTGGCGTGGAGTAAACTCAATGTTTTGCACTACCAATGAGCTACAAGCCCCCACACTTGTCACACATCATAGCAGCAGCTTGCTATGGGGGCACTCACAAGGGGGGAGGAGCCAAAAGCACTGGTGTAGGACCCCAGAAGAGAGGGTTCAGGGCTGCTCTGTGCAAAACCATTGCAGAGAGCAGGTAAGTATGATACGTTATTATTAACCCCTTCCAGCCACCACCTCCCAGCTCTTTAACAGGTTCTAAATGCCAGGAGGCAGCGGCGGGCATTCCGATCATGTGATTGGAAACACTTTGCTGCTGTGAATTGACTTCCTGTTAGATGGTGGCTACGTTCGTTCTCCATGGTCCCACTGTATGTAGGAACATAGCCACCCTCTCTTGTTCACTCCTGAGATGGACTATGGACAATAGACTATAGGATTCGTAGTGTGCCTAGAGCAGGGGTGTCCAAACTATTTTCAAAGAGGGCCAGATTGGATGAAGTGAACATGGTGGAGGGCCGAACATTTTTCCGAACATTCTTTGAACCATTACAATTAAATGCAAATAAATTATTTTATGCCAAGTTAATTACAAACGACATACTTTTCATTTCATAACATTAAGATCAACTGACAGCTGAGTTTTCACAATGTATTGAAAATAAATTTAAAAAAAACTTACCTGCACTAATGTGAAGGGTGAAAAAGGTAGCTGGAGCTGAAGTCTCTGCTCGGCAGCCGGGAGGGGAAGAGAAACACACTTCACGCTGGAAGCCCGGCCCGGACGTCACCGCCCTCTGTCGCTCCCAGCGCGGCACAGTCACGCATGCGCACTGCTCTCAAGCAGAAGACTGTCTGCCACAGAAGGGAGGGCCGAGCAACAGCCGCATTTACACAGACCAGGGAGAACGCGCCGCAGTCAGGCATGCGCATTGCCCTCTGCTCTCAAGCAGAAGACTGTCTGCCATAGAAGGGAGGGCCACATTACACAGAGCAGGGAGGGCTGTTGGAGGGCCGTATTAAACCGACCCCCGGGCCGTAAATGGCCCGCGGGCCGGACTTTGGACATGCCTGGCCTAAAGCAAACCGCATGACTGCAACTAATGTGCGCTGCTTATTCCAAACAAAGAGAAATGAAGGGGAAAAAGAGAGGTTTAGCAGCTCACGGAGGATGTTACAAGGAGGCAGTAAAACGCAGTAGGATGTGATTTCATGAAAAGTATATTACAGGTTAAATAAAGAGGAACTTTAACCATTTGACGCCCGGCAAATAGCCGTATGGCGTCTGGAAAAATGCACTAGCTTTCCGGGAGGCCGCCATTTGGCGTACTGCCGCACATGCGCAGTTTGTACGCTTGCAGAGCCGCGCAGCGGCGCGATCTTTCACCGGCCGTGTACCTCGGACACGGCCGATGACAGATCTGAGTATCGGCCCCGTTGCCAGTACCATGTGACCTGCTGTGACCAATCACAGCAGGTCACATGACAGTTGTATACAATGGATGGCTTCATTCACGCCACCCATTGTATACTAGTGTCTAGCTGTGAATGGTCACAGCTAATCACATGCACATGTCATGTGATTAGCTGTGGCCAAATCACAGCTAAGCACAAAAAAAAAAAAACCCCTGAATGAATCAATGTCATTCAGGTAAATACTTGCTTATAGCAACGTAATTCTTTGCTATAAGCAAATTGTGTAAAAAAAAATATATATTGATCACTTCCCCAAAGTAGTACAATGTTACTATGGTAAAAAAAAAATGTAATAAACAATTTAAAATAATAAAAAAATTAAAACAAAATAAAAAAAAAATATATTTTTTTTTTCACACTGTCTCCAGTCAGTGTCCCTGTTCACCGCTATGCCAGTTATATGATGACACTGTACTGCACTGGTGACAGTATGTAAAAACAAAATAGTGAAAATAATTTTTTTTATTTTTTCATTTTCCAAAAAAGTATGACAAAAAAAATACAACTTCAAAAAACTCGCCATGCCTCTTATGAAGTACGTCGGACTGTCTACTTTGCAAAAAGGGGTCATTTGGGGGATATCTGTACTGTTCTGACATTCTTGGACCTCAAGAAATTAGATTGGCTGTCAGGATTGATCAATATTCAGATCTATACCATAGTTTGTGAACTCTATAACTTTCCTACAAACTAAAAAATACATCCTAATTTGGATTATTTTCACCAAAGACATGTAGCAGAATACATCTCGGCCTAAATTTATGAAGAACAATTATTTATTTGCAAACTTTTATAATAGAAACAAAGAAAAACTTGTTTTTTTTTCAAAAGTTTGTCTTTTTTTGTTAATATAGCAAAAAATAAAAACCCCACTGGTGATTAAATACCACCAAAAGAAAGCTCTAGTTGTGTGAAGAAAATTACAAAATTTTAGTTTGGGTACAATGTTGTATGACCGCGCATTTATCATTTAAAGTGTGAGAGCGCTGAAACCTGAAAAATGGCCTGGGCAGGAAGGTGTAAAATTGCCCGGTATTGAATTGGTTAAGCCAAAAATAAAAAAAGGCAGGCAGGAATTTTAATGCAGAAGAGCATGCTTTGTATCTTCTGTGATTGGCGGTTGCAATGGTCATATGATTGGAAAATTCCCGATCACAGATATGCATCAGGAGGTTTCTTATACCCGCCGGTTACTGTGCTGGGAGCTTGAGGGAGAAAATTGAAACTTTACAATAACTAAGGCGGTCAGAATGAGTATTGGTGTTTCATTATGTGAACTTAAATGGCCTAAGTGTAACACTGCCCCCTTAGGAGTTGCTGAAGTTTAGGCTTCCCTATGGTCCTGCACAGCCAGGCAACACGCATTTTCCACACAAACTTGCATTCAGGAGACCGTAACCAGTCTTTGAGCTTGTTTTTTGGATTTTAGAACTTGGATAGGGTAAGGGGTATATGGGATACCCAAGGACAATCAGAGGACAATCTTCCTGAACTATGTACAAGTCTCTACAGCCAAACTTCTTTTCCAGAGAGCTTGCCAGCATCTCCTGTAGTACCACCCCAGACCCCAGATACTCCTTATCCAGCTGTTCTGGGTGAATCCCTGGGCAGGGGATCCAGCACCTGTCAATTTAAGAGAAGACAGTCCCAGGTAGTAGCTAATCCAGTTTCCCACCAGAGCGCTCCATCCCCTTTGTGGCCCAGGGGGTGCAGGTCTACTCACTCAGTCCTTCTCCTTTGCTGCTGCTGGGATAGTGGCTGCTTTCAGGCCTTCTGCTGGTCCGCTCCTACCTTGCTGTATAGGTGGTCCTTGCTCTGGGGGCCAGTGAAGTCCCGAGCTTTCCTCCTTTCAAGCTTCCCTGCCTATAGGTGAGCCCATTCCCATCTGGGCTCCCTCCCAGGCTCCTGCTCTCCAGCCTCACTTCTCCATTTTCCACCTGAACTCTCCACCCGAACTGCTGAGTAGGCTCAAACACACATAAGGGCTGTCCTGGCCCCTTGCCAAGCCTCCTGTTGGGGACTGGCCAGGATCCCTTGATAGTACAGACCAGCCGCTCCTTACCTCTGCCCATTCCTTCTAAAACTTTCTCCAAAGTTCTAGTGCAGGGGGAAGTCTCAGAAAGCTGGTCTGCAGAGCCTCTCAGCCCCTGACTGAAATTTGACCCCCTGACTATTACACCTGAGCTGCTCCACAGCCCTTCTAACAATTAACTCTAGCTCCCCCCTAGCTATCTAGGAGGGTGTTACATAAGTAACAAATTGCAGTAACTGAATGCAAGTTAAATTGCTATCAATCTCCTGCTGTCTTGTCTATTGTTAAGAGTACTGGTGGGTCAGCAGCACTCTCACCAGCTCTTTGACGTGATGATGCAGTCACTATGGTTTCTAAAGGGAGAAAAATCCTCTCTTGCATTAAAAGAGGTATAGACTCCAGAGAGAGATATCATATTACCCCTGTACAAATCATTAGTAACACCTCATCTGGAATATGCAATTCAGTTTTGGGCACGAATTCACAAAAAGAACATTGGGGAACTGGAGAAAGTACAGAGAAGGGCAACCAAACTGATAAGAGGCATGGAGGAGCTCAGCTATAAGGAAAGATTAGAGGAACTGAATTAATTCTCTCTTGAGAAGAGGAGATTAAGGGGGGATATGATCAATATGTATAAATACATCAGTGGTTCATATAGTGAACTCAGTGTAGAGTTATTCACCCTGAGGTCATCACAGAGGACAAGGGGGCACTCTTTACATCTGGTGGAAAAGAAATTTAATCTCCAAACACAGAAAGGTTTCTTCACAGTGAGAGCTGTGAAAATGTGGAATAGACTCCCTCAAGAGTTGGTTCTGGCTAGCTCAGTGGATTGCTTCAAAAAAGGCCTGGATTCTTTCTTAGATACACAGAATATGCAGGAGCAAATTGGATCATGCTTTGCTGGGTTTTTTTTTGCCTTCCTCTAGATCAACTGTGCGTGTAGGATTATAACCTTTTTTTTCTATGGTTGAACTGGATGGACTTTTGTCTTTTTTCAGCCAGACTAACTATGTAACTGTAATCTTATGGATGGAGTCCACTGTTGGTCTTGTCTCGGCTGTGACTTGGATAACGACAGCTCATATTGACCGAAAGTTGGACGTTGTGTTCGCATACAATAAAGGTTTTCTAGTGTCCCCATTGGAAGATTTGCCCTCCAATATTGTTCTGGTGTTATCCCAAAATTTGGGTTTTATTTTAACTTTCGATGATAATTGTGTAGCGCTACCCTCTTGAGGGCCGCTGGATTTTGTTGGCTCCCCCTGAGCTTTGCACAGCAAGGCAACACGCATTTTCCACACTTTCTCCCAGAGTCAGTAGAACAGTCCTTGAGCTTGTTTTTGCAGTTTGTTTAAGGGTTAACAACTTGGTTAGGGTCTATGGGTATAGGGGATGCCCAAGGAACTGTGAAACTTGAGGACAACTTCTTGGCAAACACTGTACAAAACGTGGACCACAAATCAACAACAGTCTCTTTACGGAGCATGGAGTCCCCTTTGGTGTACCTCCCCAGACCCCAGATGAACCTCTTCTCCTCCACCTGGCTGTCCTGAGAGCACCCCTGTGCAAAGGATTACAGAATCCACTGTATAGTAGTCCCAGATGAGAACTAGTTGGGTATTGCACCTTACTCCCTGCTGTGGCCCAAGGGGGGTAGAAGTACTCACAATGTCCTTTTCCTGTAGCTTAGTGGGTTGCAGCTGCTTTCAGGCCTTACTCTGGGCTGGCTCCTTCCCTACTGACAGGTTGTTCTCCCTAGGAGACTGTAGGGCAGTGGAGATCCTTCTGTCTGCTCCAGCCTGTAGGTAGGGTCCCCACTCAAGGGGCCCCCTCCCAGACTCCACACTCCAGCACCTTCCTTCAGTTCATCTTCCACCTGGCTCCCCCACTACCTGCAGCTCTCTCACATTTAATGGTTGCTCTTAGCCACCATGTCCAACCTCCGCCTAGGGATTGGCCAAGCTCCCTTAAGCATGCAAATCTAGGCCTCCTCCGCTCCACTTCCAGAAAGTTCCTCCAGTTAGAAGGGTGGGAGGGCTCCAGCCCTGACCTATAGAGCCTCCCAGCCTGCCCTGAGGTAACCTCATCGCCTCACTCTCAGGCTGACTCATCCCAGACTTCTAGAAAACAAAAAACCTAGCTAAACCTAGAGGGCGCTACAATGATAAACAGGATAAATCGCGAGGGTGAATCTCCCTTATGGCTGGCTCAAACCAGTGCGGCTTTTAAATCCTGCTGCTTCAGTGCGATTTCAAACTGGTGATCACTGCGATTTGGATGTTTGATTTCATTGTGACTTGCAACTTCATTCAGAAGTCAATGCAAGTTGTAATGATATCACAGAAAAGTTGTGCAGAAACCAAGTCTCTGTTACATGATTCGCAACAATTCGAACAGTTCCATTGCTGCAAATGGGGTGCAACTTGTCATGTGATTTTGAACTGTCAAATCGCATTGGTGTGAACCAAGGCTAAGGCTCCATTCACACTTGGACATCAAAATCACATGACAAGTCGCACTCCATTCTTTTCAATGGCCCCCATTCAGATTGGCATGATTTAAAGTCGGAGCTTCTTTGAAAAGGTGCCTGCGCTACTTTGGTGCGACTTAGATCCACAGAGTGTTAGCCCTGGTTCACACTGGATGCGATTTGCATGCCCTGCGACTCGCAAATCACATGCTAAGTCGCACCCTATTTTCCGCAATTGGAGCGGTCATATTGGTGCGGTTCCGACCTGGTCGGATCCACACCCATCTCAAAAAGTAGTACATGCACTATTTTTGGTGCGATTTGCATAGACATCTGTATCAGATGTCTTGCAAATCACACCTGAAATCAGCGGGTCCCCCGACTTTGAAATCGTGTGACTTCACTGTAAGTTGTACGATTTCAACGTTGGCCATGATGTGAACGGAGGGTAAAGTTGGATCAAAGTCGCACTCACATCACAGTTGTAGTCCACAGTTACGTAGGAAATCGCATGACACTGAAGTCGGCTAGTATGAACAGAAAGTGAACGCATGTGAGACATTTCATCGGCAGTTGCAGCGTGCCCGTCCGGAGGAACGCTGGTGGTGCCGTATCTCATGTAGTATGCACGTCTGCAGGGTCGCGGGTAATGCCGTATTTCATGTAGTATGTACGTCCGGAGGGAAACTTGTGATGCCGATTTTTCTGTAGCAGTGAAAAGGAAGATGAGAGGACCAGCCCGGCTGACGTCACGACATGGGCGGCACCGTTCACCTGCTGCCCGGCTCTGCCTGTAGATTTTCAGGGTGGAGACTGTGTGCGATGAAACTGGTCCAACCAGTCAGGTGCCGCTTTGGGATTCCAGGTATGACCCAGAGCTGTCCAGTAGAGTGCCGGGAGATGGGGAGAGCCGGGCTCTGATCGGACCGCACACATGAATCAGCAGAGGGATCTGTACGGATACGTACCGGCTACATGGTGTCGCTGATCGGGGTGAGTGTGCGTGACTTTACTTTGTCCTGTGTCAGGCGGTGCTGTGCTGACCTATCCGGGGACACTAGGTGTAGGTGTGTGTGGAGTCATCAGTCTATGAATGTTTTATGGTGGCCGCCTTCCACACACTTCCGTACACAATATGACTGTTATATGAGGAATCCAGGACCACAGTGTCCTAACGTGTACCCCCGACAGTCCTAACCAGGGGATGGCCGGTGATTGGTAGTACATGGTTATGTCTCATACCAGGGGATTGATTGGTAATACATAGTTATACGTCCTACCAGGGGGATGGACTGTGACCGGTAATACATGGTTATACGTCCTACCAGGGGGATGGACTGTGACCGGTAATACATGGCTCAGTGATCAGACCCGGATCATTCACCAACTACAATGGCTGTAGGTGTTGTGGAATCGTGTTCACTGACATCCAGTGTTCATCTTGTTCATGTGTTCATGTGTTCATCTTCCCCCCAGCCCAGACACCACCCCCCATTGATTTCTCCGTCACATCCAACAACGCCACCATCAAACCCGCCCCGCAGGCCAGAGTACTTGGTGTCATTCTGGACTCCAACCTATCCTTCCAGTCCTAAGTCCAATCTTTAACAAACTCATGCAGACTCCACCTCCGCAACATCGCCAAAATCCGCACGTTCCTAACCCCAGAAACCACTAAACAGCTCATCCACTCCCTCATCATATCACGACTCGACTACTGCAACTCCCTCCTCACTGGCCTGCCTCGCCGCTGGCTATCCCAGCTTCAGTCGATCCTGAATACGGCTGCCAGACTCATTCACCTTTCCAACCGCTCCGTTTCCGCCACCCCCCTCTGCCAATCCCTCCACTGGCTTCCGATTGCGCAACGGATCAAATTCAAAATCCTAACACTGACGTACAAGGCCGTCCACCACACTGCCCCAAACTACATCACTGACCTAATATCCAAGTACCACCCAGCACGCACACTCCGCTCCTCACAAGACCTCCTTCTCTCAAGTTCCCTGATCTTCTCCTCCCATGCCCGCCTCCAGGACTTCTCCAGGGTGTCACCCATCCTCTGGAACTCCCTGCCCCAACCCATCAGATTATCACCTACTCTCCTCTCCTTTAGGCGCACCCTGAAAACCCATCTCTTCAGGGAAGCCTACCCCACCCCCTGCTAACATGCCGACCTCCTCTACTCTTTCTACCACTCCATCCCCCACAGCTATCTCCTCCTGTGTCACCATCCCCTCCCTCCTAGATTGTAAGCTCGAAAGAGCAGGGCCCTCGATCCCCTCATGTTTTGCATTGTATTGGTATTGTTCTGTCACATGTTCTGTCCCCCTTTGTAATGTACAGAGCTGAGCGAACTATCGGCGCTTTATAAATACTGTATAATAATAATAATAATTAGAAGGGCTCCTTCCCACCAGTCTGCACACTTCGATGCTGTGGGCTGGTGCCTGTAGGAAGGGGTGGTGTGATGTGTCATTAGAATGTATTACATTGTTTACGTTTTCTTTTTAACGTTCCTGATTTGTCACAGAATGAAATTTGTGCAGCACGTGATGCAGGGAGCTGCCCAGCAGAAATATGCAGACCTGTTGCTATCAACACAACTAAACGTCCCAAAAAAGGGAGTTGTCATGAAATGTCCAGCAGTTTACTATGCTGCATTGTGGCGCTCAGCAAAGCATGTATGTTGTCTCAAGGCCTGATTTACACATGCGCTACTCTCTGAAGAGCAATCTGCTTCAGAACACTTTTCAGAGAGTTGGTGGGGAGGCATTGTAACTTGAAGAGAACTTTGTAACGGCTGCTTGCCAAGACAATCACAAACAAGTCGTATGATTTGACTCCTATACCCGAGTACACAAAATCCAGGAATACACAGCCTGACTACTTCACATGACATAACAAGGTGCCATATAGACAGATGTCACTGAGAAGAGTGGAGGTGACAGATGTGGTTGTCCCCCTCATCTAGATGCCATACATCCTCCATGACAGTCTTCTTCTTGTTTCTACACAGAACAGGGAACAATCAGAGCCTGTGTACATAGATATTTTCCAGGCTGTTCAGTTGTTACAAGCAAGACCTCAGTCTGTTTTATGAAGTGAAAATATTGACATTTGGCATCCTCCTTTTTCTTCTTCCCTTTTCTTTTTTAAATTCTAACCTATATAAATCATCCGCTTTATTATTTTGGCCTCTGTGATTTTTGGTTGCTGAACAAAATTTCTGTTGATGCAGACAGAGCTGAGATTCTTCTGCGGTTCAGTGCTGCGAGAGCTGAGCTCATTCATTTTGAATGGGCTGAATCAGTCTGGACCGCACCAAAAGAAGTACATGGGCCACTTTAAAAAATGCACTGCGGATCACGTGGCACTTAGGTTCCATGCGATCTGCTGCTGGCAAATGCATTGCGTGTGCGACCTGTTTTGGGGTGTCGTTAACTTAACCCCTTGGCCCTTTAAGCGATTTGTGATGGTGGGGGGGTTAGGGTCATATGATGGATGAACTTTCCACGAGGCTCTGGTAGACTTGCCCAGAGCGTGCAGGGCATGCGATCTCAGCACGTTTGTTTACATTGGATACGCAAATATGCGGCCTTTCCACGTCAAGGCTCAGCTCTGAGAGGCTGCATATTTGGGTACCAAGGAGTTAACATTGATATCCACTGCAGAAGGAATTGGATAAAATATACCCTTGTATGCCCCATTCACACTGCGAGGGTTCAATGCTCATTAAAATGAAATTATGGCCAACATAAAAAATGATAGATATGCAACAGGATCTCGTTCGCATTAACACCGCGGTCTGTTTTTC